>NW_020897722.1:503239-549277 GCF_003984885.1 Neopelma chrysocephalum
GGGATGGGATGGGATGGGATGGGATGGGATGGGATGGGATGGGATGGGATGGGATACGCTCGAGCTCAGAGCCCCCTGCCGGCGGTGGCGGCGGTGGGCGGGGCCGGGCGGGGGATGGACATCGGGGCCCCGCCCAGGTGTGCGTGAGGAGTCGGGTGGAGACGACCAGAGCCGAACGGAGCCGAACATAATCGGGCCGAGCCGAACAGAGAACTAACGCAATCGGGCCGAGCCGATTAGCCCCGAACCGAGCCGAACTCCGACGGGAGGAGCCGATTGGAGCGGAGCCGAGGTGAGGATCCGTGTGAGGGATCCGCGCTCGGTGCCCCGGGACCGGCGATGGCTCCGCCGGGACCGGCGATGGCCCCGCAGCCGCCCCGCTCCCTCCCTCCCGTGCCCGGGGACACCCTCCCGAGCGGGACCTGGCCGGGGGCTGAGCCGCGGCCGTGTTGCTTCTCGCCCTGTCAGACCCCCCGGACCGCCCGCGCTGCCTCATGGCCGGCAAGAAGCTGATCGTGGTGTTCGGGGCGACCGGTGAGTGCCACAGGGGGAGGCCTGAGGGGGGCGAGGGGCTGAGGCGCCGATGGTGCCCGGCGGCCCGGAGGGTGAGAAGTGCCCGCCCGGCCGAGCTGCATCGCGGGGAGCGGGCGGAGAGCTCTGCCCGGGGGGCTCCGTCCCGCGGCCCCAGCGCATCCCGGAGCCCCGGGGAGGCCCTGACCGGCTGCACCCTCAGGGGCTCAGGGCGGCAGCGTGGCCCGGGCGCTGCTGGACGATGGGACCTTCAGGGTGCGGGCGGTGACGCGGAGCCCCAGGAAGAAGGCGGCGGAGGAGCTGAAGCGGAGGGGAGCCGAGGTGGTGAAGGCGGATCAGGACGATGAGCCATCGCTGGAGCAGGCCTTGCAGGGTGCCTACGGAGCCTTCGTTGTCACCAACTTCTGGGAGCACTGCAGCAAAGAGAAGGAAATCGAGCAGGTACCTGCGCTGGCATTAACTGGGACCACACGTGGAATGGTCGGGGAGCAGGGATGGAGGGACAGCCGTGTGGCATCGGGGTAGGGAGCATGGGACAGCTCCTGGAGTAGCCATGGCAGCCCCGATGGTTTGAGTCCAGGAGAGCCCCGAGGCCTCACGAACACCAGGTTCCAGTTCTTGCAAAGCCAGAACTTGTTCCCTGTTCCCTCGCAGTCTCGTGGCTGCAAGATGTGGTGTCTTCAGGGAGTTGTTAAATATGTGGCAGAAAGCACTGCCCAGGAGTTGGACTATCAGGAGTGTGAACACTTGGCTCCTCAGAGCCTGCCTGGGGCAGATCTGGGTGTGTTGCTGTCTGCAGTCCTGTAGTTCTCTGCACTTGCGGCTTTGGGGCCAAAATCCTGTAGTATCAGAGATCCCAAGGGCGGTGCTCACCTCAGGACAGTTTTCCCAGGGTGGCAGGATTGCCACACCTGGATGGCAGCAAACAAAAGATAAGATATGTTGGGGCAGGTATGTTGGCCAGGCAGATTTTTTGGGCTGGTATTTGTGTGCTTGGTGGAGCGGTGAGCACCAAAGCTGGAGGATGTGTGGTCTTTCTGAAGTGGGATGGTGTAAGGAGAGGACTCAGCTCCACCTGCATAACTCACTGGGTTCATTGGTGTGCTCAGCCCTGGTCCCATCTGAGGGCTCAAGTGCTCAGCTGGTGTGAGTTGGATCCTGCCCTTCTGCCCAGTGCTGCAAAGGGGAAGGGGGGTGTGAGGATGATGAGAGCCCCCCCAAATGTCCTGTTCCCCTCTTAATGGCCCCCTTCTTCCTTTGCTCAGGGAAAGCGACTGGCCGACCTCTCGAAGCAGGGGCTGCACCACGTTGTGTACAGTGGCCTGGAGAATGTGCACAAGCTGACAGGGGGCCGGCTGGAGGTGCTGCACTTTGATGGCAAAGGTGAGGTGGAGGAGTATTTCCAGAAAACTGACGTTCCCGCCACGTCCGTCCGGCTGCCGTTTTACTTTGAGAACTTCATCTCCATCTTCAAGCCACAGAAGGCCCCGCAGGGAGACACCTTTGTCCTGGGTAAGCAGGAGCTGTGGGTCACTGTCCTGTGACAGTGTTCTTGTCTGCTCCCACTATGCAGGGGCTGAGGGGTGGAGGAACCACCAGGGCTGTGGGCTGATGGGGTAAAGAGGCTTGACTACAGCAAGTTGCTGCTGCATTATGGTCCTTCAGACCTGTTTGGTGGCCTGCAAGAAATCGGTGATATCCTGGGCCTGTTTGTGGTGCCAAGGGCTGCTCTGCAGATCCTGCAGTGAGTGGCTCTGGACACCCCAAGTGCCTGCATTTGGGATGGTGGAGGTGGGGAGGCTGCAGATCCAGGTGAGTCACGGTGCTGCTCTGGCTGTCATGGCCTCGTACCTCAATCCTTACCATACTGATGGGTGCTCTCATCCCTTCCTCACCCTGTGTTCAGAGGCTGAGTGCTGAAAACTCCGGCTGTACCTCCTCAGAGCTGGGCTGCACTGCAGCTGGGATCAATCTCTCCATACAGAGCTGCCCATGGGGGACACCCCGATGGATGGGATGGCCGTGGAGGACGTTGGGCCTGTTGTGGTTTCCATACTGAAGTCCCCGGGGGAGTACATCGGCCAAGTGATGGGGCTCAGCACTGGCAAGCTCACTGAGGCAGAGTATGCTGCCATCCTCTCCCAGCAGACGGGCAAGACTGTGGTAGCCAGCAAGGTAGGACTCCCAGCTCAGTGTGTGGGCTTGGTACAGCCCAGCACTGGTGCCCAGGGTTAATCCTGCTGCCCCTGCGTGCGGCTGGAGCGCAGCCTGGCACCTGAACTGCCCTGTTGGCATTGTCACTGGGACAGCTCCTGCTCGTGGAGCACACAGGTGTGCCCGGGCAGGCCCGTGCCTGGCTCCAAGGGATAACTGAAGTGGGAGGTCTCCAGAGGAAGCAGGGATGGGCACCTATAGAACAGGTCTCTGCTGCTGCCCTTCCCTTCAGCACGGCTTCCCCCAGGGCCTTGCTGTGTCACCGATACAGCACTCCTAGCTCAAGTGCTGTGTCACCCTTACAGCACTCCTGGCCACTCCCTGCCCCTGCATAACTTCTTTTTAATGCTTGTTTGCATTTTGGCTTGCCTCGGGCAGCCAGTACAATGGACAAGGGGTGTGGTGGCTCTCTGCTTTCAGAACCAAGTGCATTTCAGCAGAAACCAAGCACCTCTGGTGCTCTCTGCAGGTTCTGCCCCCTTGCCCAGGGACAAAGAAGCAGCTCTTTTCCTCCCCAGCGCAGTGCAGAAGCACAGCAATCCCCAGGTTGCCACTGGTTTCTCCCCCTCCACCTGGGGAACTGGGACTTTGTTTCTTCTGAAAGTTTTTGATTGAACCATTTGTTGTTTATTCAGATTTTTTTTCCTTTTCCACACTTCCACTTGAAGTTTCTTAATTTCTAAGTTGTAATCTTGTTAAACTAAGACATCCTTAGCCACAGCTTGTGCCCTGGTTCAGGTAAGGGCTCCCTTGTAGTTGCTCCAGGCCTCTGCCTCAGGGAAGAGTCAGTTCCATGCCCAGGCCAGCTGTGTGCCAGAGCTGGGTGCTGGCTCTAGGCTGGGAGGGCTGTTCCCTGCCAGGCAGGGCTGCTTCCTTTGCTCAACCCCAGCAGAAGTGCCTTGCAGAGCCCTCCTCACCAGTGGCAATGGTGTGACAGGCTGCTCTAACTGAGCCCTCAGCTTCCCCACAGGGGCTGAGGGAAAGCCCCAGCAGGCTATGAAAGAGCTTTTTCCCCAATTCTCTTGGCAGATCTCACCGGAGGAGTACGAGAAGCGTGACTTCCCCGGGGCCAAGGAGTTGGCTGCCATGTTCCGTTTCTATGCCCTGAAGCCCGACCGAAACGTGGCCCTGACCATGAAGCTCAACCCCAAGGCCCGCACTTTCCAGCAGTGGGTGGCAGACAACAAGGCCGCCTTCTGAGCCTTCCCCTCCCTGCTCTTCCTCCTCAGCTTCTGTGCCAGGTAGGGGAAACTGGCTCAGGTGCCCTGAGCACCGCTGCCTTCCCAGTAGTGCTCCAGGGAGAGGCTGATCCTGCCCCAGCTGGGGAGAGCTTGGTCCATGTGCTGGTCCATGCGTGTGCTCCTGCAGCTTGGTTGAGACTATTTAGGCAACCAGAACAGTAGGAAGGGCTGCACAGCACAGGTAGACAGGTGAGAGAAGTGCTACCTTTGCACACTGTCCTCAGGGAGGTGTTTCTTTAGTCATGCTGGGTGTTTTAGGGTGGTGGTGGCTCATTTTCCCAGGATCATGTCCTTTCCCAGGCAGCTCTGAGGATAGGGCAGCACTTGGTGGGCTGAAGGTGTGTATCCCTGGGCCCCAAGGCAGGTACCTTGGGACAGCTTCACAGCAGGTACCCATGGCCAATGTTGCTGCAGGCTCCTAAGCAAGCTGAAAGCATAAGGATTTCTCCATGGACCTGATTTAGGCACTGCAGGTGAACCAGCAGACAGACAGAGCCCTGCAACCAGGGACTGTGCAGTCAGTTCCTGTGTATGTAACACAAAAGCTGAGCCTGATTCCTCAAGTCATACAGCTCTGGGCCTGACCCTTGGGCTCCTGGAGGTAATTTCCATCACTTTAGGATCATGGAGCTAATTTCAGTCGCTGTCCCCATGAGTTGAGTAAAACTCAAGTCTTTCCAGACTGTCCAAGACTCAGTGGAAAAGCCCCTTCCCCCTCACCCTTATATGCTTAAGGTACTGCTCGGATTTGGCAGCTTTTCCTGTGCTTAAAATCAATCCCAGCCCCAAGAGATGCTCAAGCCACCCAACCCCTGTCCCTCTTTGTCCCAGAGACCTTCATTCCTATTTCTGGGGCAGGGAAAGCAGGTGACAGACCAGGTGGAAGAGTAGACAAGGCAGCAAGGCACAGCACATGTTAAATATCTTTATGAAGTCCATCTTATTTACATGGATACAGAATCACTTTACAGACAGTTTAATCAGGAGGCAACGCGTGCTTTATTTCAGCAAATTAAGAAGGGCAAGACTACAACATGTCCCCGTTTAACTGGTTATTAGTACGTGGGCTGATGGTACCTGCTCGGTATCACTAACACAGTAACCATGGGATACTCACTGCAAGAGCTCAGCTGCACCTGGAAGGAGTGATCCACCTCACTTGCACTCTCACACATGTAAAACAACAATGCTCTGACCAATCCTTTATGCTATGGGTGTTGCGCTAAGGTAATAAAAAGATTTTGTCCCCAACTGGCAAAGGGCTTGGTGATCAACTTGTACCCGTTCAGAAGCGACAGCAGTTGTGTGGTAACTTTAGTTATTTGGGGGTTAAACCTGAGGCAAAGTGCAGATGCCACCACTGCTCTGTGCAGGCAATCAGCAGGGCTGAGAAAGCCCACGGCTGTGAGGGAGCCGGGGCACGTGGGCTTGGACAAGGCCCAGGGAGATTCCACTCGGAGCTGTGCAGGGCAGCAGGGCTGTCGTGAAGACAGGGTTAAACCTCCCTGACCCAGCAGGTCTCCTGGGAGAAGGTGAGCAGTGGTGAGTTCACCAAGCACACCTGGCATTGCAAAGGGCACCTGAGTGAGCAGCAGGTGGAGACTTGGGCTCCATACAGCAAACTGCTCTGCTCTGGGCTGGAAGGACAGTTTATTTCACATTTCTTCTGGTTTGGATTCTAAATAATACTTCAACTTTAACTTTTACCCAATAAGCTTCCAGCAGCAGTAGGGCTGTGGAGCAGCCTCCAGAGAGCCCCATCTCTGCAAAGCTGGCATTTCCCTTCATTGCCAGTTCCTTGGATGGTGGGGGGGGTTTGTATCACGATGGGTGTTGGTGCCTCGGTGGTCTGTGGCCTCTCCAGCTGAGATTCTTGCTGTGCTGCCGACTGACATCCTGTGCTCTCCCGAGCCTGCTGCCAGAAAGATTCACCCCCAACTGCACAGATGACCTGCTGCTGCTGGCTCCTAGTTCCCAGCAGAACGTTTCCCTGCGGTTGAAATGAGAGGACAGTTTAGATTTCCTGGCTGAGTTGGCACACAGCCCACTTGGGAGCACCTCCCCTCCCAACCTGCCGTCACAGTCAGCCACCCCAAACAGACAAGCTTGAAGCCTACAAAGATGCAAAGCTGAGCCCCTGGAATCCAAGACACCATGTCTGCTGTAGATGATTCTAAGTCCCAGTGCTCGCTCAGAGCAGCCAAGGCTCACTGAAGGCACACGAGTTATATTCTGGTCTGGTGCGTGGCAAGGCTTTGCTGTGCCCTGTGACAAAGGCTGACTCCTCCCTGGTGCTGTAAGCCTGTAGCAAGGGCGAGTCCAGCCCCAGTGTGCTGGCACCCCTGTGCCTCTGGCAAGGCTGGGCTCTGTGTGGCAGAACCCATCTCAGTGGGACCAGCTAATGGGAACAACCTCTGTGCTCAGAACCAGGCACAGCTACTGGGTGGACACAGGAGCAGAGCTGCAGGGGAGGCCCAGCCACCTCCCCAAGGATGCACCCAGCATCTGTGCAGCATCTATGCAGTTAAATCCCTGCCTTGTTGCTCCAGGTCCCAGGGCACAGCTAGGGTTTTGCACACCCGCGGCTGGAAGGCCTGAGGCTAAGTGAGAAGCAACCTTTTTGTGCTCCCAAGAAGTGCTCAGTGTGGGGGAAAGACAACAGTGAAACACAACAGGCCTCCTACCTCAGATGGGGTGTCAGGAGGTAAACATTTTCTTAAGTTTGGAAAGGAATCCCTCCTTGTTCTCCTCAGCCTCAGGCCTATCCCCGCCTGTAGCAGCGCTAGCCTTGGCCCTGCCACCTGGACACAAACAGCAAAGGGCCGCAGTCAGAGACATCTCCCACCAGTACCAGAGGGTTATTTTAGACAGGGAATGGTCAAGCAAAGGCAGCTGGTTGTGCTGCATCCTCACATGGCAGTAAGATACACACAACCACTTGGCACTGGAGAGATCCCAGAAAAGCCAACCACAGGCTCAGGTTCCACCATTCCCTTCCCCTCTCCCCAGCCCTCCAACTGATGAGGGAAATCCTCACAGGCTTTGGAAGCAAGCACCTGGAATTGAGTCTGCCACTAAAACGTGATCACAGCCAGCCAGGGCTTTACAGGGTTAAAAAAGCTGTCCTGGTGGTCCATGGAACAAGCTCGTCCTGTTTCAAGGTTGTCCTTGCAAAGCAGTGCAAAGCCATACCAGGAGCCTGATTTGTGTCATTGCAAGCAGTGCTCAGACAAACAGTATTAAGGAGAAAATGAACTTTAAGTAGAATTAAAAAGACTACAAGTATTTCAGACCAAGTGTCCAGATAAGGAATCTTATAATTGTCCTGTATATAGAGGTCCTGAAAAGTTGTCTGTCCCTCCAGAAGTGGCTACAGCAAGAACAAAGGAGATCTCTTTGCTAATCTGCTTTTTCTACAGTAAATCCATCAATAAAAAGACCCCAAAATCCTCCTAAAGCTTTTTCTGCACACGGAGAACACGAAGTCCAGCACTTCCCATCCTCCCAGGGCTGAGTGCCGGGCTCAGACTGATGCAATGGAATGAAATCCCGAGGCAGAACACGCCTCTGTCCACCCGGGGCATTGCATTGCTGCTGCCTGGAGCAAGGACACACCTTCAGCAACAGCCTGTCTCTACACTCCAATCTACTGGGGGTTGTTTTAATCCACCTTGCTGCTTCATCGTGGTGAAAACTTGAAAGTTTGCTTTTTAAAAAAATTACTTTGGAGAGTGTTTTTTTCCCTTCGACATACAAATGCCTTTAAAAAGCTGGAATGGAAGTTCAGTGTTCAGAACGCTCTCCCATGGGGGGGGACTCTAACATGGGAAAGACATAACTTCTATATTAGGAAAGCACTATAAAACAGAACATTGGGAAATATTTGGCAGATGCTGCCTTCCAATATCCCACACCTGAGCCTATATTCCTGAGGCTTTGGTGTGCAGTACAGCAGACCTGAGTTCCTGGGATCATTGAGCAGCTCTGAAAGGCTCCCACCTTTGCCTAGTCTTAAAAGCCAAAAAAGGAATCCAAATGGCTTTAAAAAGTTCATTGTTCCAATTAAGCAAGGAAAAACTGTTTTCCAGTAGTGAAAGACAAAGCTCCTTCCTTACTATTTTACCATGTGTTTTGCCTTTAGCTGCTGCCCTTGCCAGGTACCTCAGGCCAGAAACTTAAAACAATTGCTGAATCTGTTCTCCATCTGGAGCTGGAAGAGCAGCTTCACAAAGCTCCCAGCTGACTCTGCTCCTCCATCACGGTGGACACTGTCTACTGACCAGAGCCAACACTGGGCACCAATGGACACTCCTACCCCAGGTTCTCCCACGTGCCCAGGGCACAGCCTGACAGCAGAACTTCCCATCAGCATTCCAGGAGAAACATTCTGCTGCAGAGTCAGAAGCACAGCAGATGGACTCGCATGGAAAACTGGCCTGAAAGACCTTGTCTTTTCCTACCTCTCTAAGGAGAGTCCTGCACAGGGAGCCAGGGAGCAGGAGGCATTCATCACCACAGCTTGTCAGGACCCTGAGTACCTCAGTCCCTGGCCTCTGTTCACACACAGATTTGACAGTACTGGAGCAAAGCTTCCTGGGAAGAGGCTGCCTCCCTGCTTTGTGCTACAGCCTGTTAACACCACACTACAACTACATCCAAAATACCACACTCGGCAGGCAGTGCTGTCACACCACCTCGGGGTGACCCTGGCTCACCCCAGGAACCCTCAGGAAGCGCTCTGCACGCCCACACCAGCTCCACCAGGAAGGAGCAGGAGTTCCCCCCGCTCACCTGACGCTGTGTTTGTGACCCCGTTCACTGTGCCATCCACGTCCGTCTCGTCCTCCGCGTAGCTCATCATTAAGGCTCGCTGGCGATCCGTCAGCCTCCTGTGGGCCCAACACAGCGCATGGTTAGGGCTGTCCTCGGGGCCACATGTACCTACAGCCCTCCTGAAACTTCTCCAGCAGCACCCACCAGAGGCAGGTGCTGGAATTACAAGGTGAACACACCAGGAACACACCAGGAATCCCTGCAGTGAGCCATCTATAAATAATAACCACACAGTGGAAGAGGAGAGACAGGATCCACTGCATTTCACTCCACTGCAGTGAAAATCACAAAATATCTTGAAGCGCTTGAGACGAACCATAAAGAATAAAAATTTTCACAAATTCTGAATGTCTTTTTGCAAGAAGTTCAAGATTTTGCAGAAACTTGCTTTGGCTCTACTTACTGAGGGACTTTTATCTTTATGTGGATGTAGTGGTCTCCGTAGCCATAACTGTTGACCCTGGGAATGCCTTTCCCACTCATTCGAATTTTCTGGTCTGGCTGAATACCAGGGGGTATCTATGAACACAAATGTCACATTTATTAATCTAGTTTAATCATTAGTAATTAGGTGTCTATAAAAATTATCTACTTCGCCAGCAAGCTTCAAAGTAGGATGGGAGAGCTCTGGTACACTCAGGACACATGCTGAAGCTGTGTCAGTAACGATGGAAGAGCTTTTGAAGGAATGAGTAAAGAACCTGGCACAGCCTGCAGCCCTTGGATGGGATTTGTCCAGCAATCCCTTCCTTTCCCTGTCCCTTCACAGTGACAAGAAAGGAGCTGTGACACAGCAGGTCACAAGCTACCCGAGGCTCAATCCTGAAGGAATTTGAAACATGATACTGGCAGACTTCAGAGATTTTCCCCACCTCTGCCCCATCGATTCATGCCCAACGTAATGGTACTTACTGTGATGTTGATTGTCTCGTACAAGCCCTGACATCGGGCTGTGCCTCCCAGCACAGCCTGTGCCACTGAGATTGGGAGCTCTGAATGGATATCTGCTCCATTTCTTCTGAACACAGAACTCTTCTGAACCTAAAAGGCAGGGAAGTTCCAAGGTGAAATGAGCACACCACCACGAAGTTCTCCCAGTAAACTGCTCTGAAGGGTCTCAGAAGAAAATATACCAGCCAGACCCTTTATACCATCCACAAACTGCTCATCTAAGAACTATGAGTTAATATTTGGTCTTTTAGAAAAACACAACCATAATTAGCCAAAAGCTTAGGAGGATCCCTGCTTCCTGCCTCAGCACCTCCCTCCCCTAATGCTGCTATTAAATTATCTGTGTCAATATGGTTCTGCAGAGACAGACACTGCCTTGCCCAGTATCCTGAACAGGAGAAAGCCAGGAGGGAAGAGGGAGGGAAGCACCTCTGCAGTAGCCTCAAAAGCTGAAAGAGAATTAAATCCTCCTGCACTACAAAAGAGGTGTTGAAAAAAATTTTCTCCTTGACAGAGATGTGTGTGAAAGGATTCTGCAAGGAGAAGAGGTCCAGCTACAGCACAGGTGCAAAGCAGCCCTGAAGGTGGATCTGCAGGACACTTGACCAGCCTGCTGCAGGCATTCCCACAGCCCTCCTCAGCACCCTCATCCCTGCCTGCAGGCAGCTCCTTCACATTTCCAAGTCAAAAACTCGAGGCATGAAGAACCTACTCTGCATTTTTATTCACACTACCCTAAGGGCCCGGTCCTGGAACAAGCAGCTGGATTCTTCATGAGCAGATTCAAAGTGACCCCCCTTGTTACAATGCAAATCTTCTGCTGTCTCAGAAAGTTCACATGGATCGTGTTACCTCAGATATTCCAAAGGATCACTCACTGTTCCTCCTCTGCCCATTCTGCAGCCACTTCCCAGGCAGTTGAGAAGGGAAAAAACAACTTACACACATAGAACTTACAATACATACCCTGAACGTAATGAAAATTTCCTTCTTCCCCACAGGCATCCGAACTGTCTGCCCATCCTCAACTCCTGCAGTTGGAACAGGAGGGAATGTTACCTTGGGTTATAATTCATGTGTTAATCCATGTGTTACATGTGTATCTACAACCCTGCCAAACCCAAGAGCTGCCCATCACCGCAGCACATGCACATCTGGGAGCACAAGGCATGAGATCTCCCAGCAGGCATCACAGTGACCCTCTACAGGAGCTGTGGCCCAAGGAAGAAGGTATTTATACCTCTGAGGTGATCACTGCGCCCCAAGCAGGCTCATTGGTTCAATCCCTACAGAATTCTTCAGGGAAATGCATCAGGTTAAAGAACACAGCAGCCTCCACGAGCTGCAGGAAAACTCCAGGCTGCTCACCCAGGGTGGTCTCAAAGAAGTCTTCAGTCTCACCACTGTCTCATCCTCTCTGGTGAGGAAGGCCGTCAGCACACCCTTCTGAGCCAAGCCAAGGCTTTCAGGATTCCCACCCTCTCCCCACGCTTTATCCTGGACAAATGGAAGACCCATGGCAACAAAACCTTTGGAGAGTTTCACTCTTCAAACCCTGCCTAGGAGGATCCAGACAAGAACCAAAGCTGAGGAAAGGCAAAGCAAACATTTCTATCCATGGCCAGAAGGTTCACCTCATCATTAGCCCATTCCATTGACCTGCTTTGTTTGACAAACTTCTCCGCAGCAAAACTCCTTTCGTTGCTCTCGCATTTGCACCTGTTGGCCAAGTGGCAGGAAACAACTACATTCATTTAACAGAGAGCAGCACACGAGTACAACACTGACCAGCTGGCACAGGAACCATCACTTTCTTCTTCTGCTTGGTTTGCCCCGTTCCCCGGCACATGACGCAGGGCGTGGTTATGATGGAGCCCCGGCCGCCGCAGCGCCGGCACGTCGATCTCATCACGAAGGGGCCCGTGTTTATCGTCTCCTGGGGAGGGAAACAGGTTGTACAAGCACTGAGTACCAAGGTGGTACTTTTCACCCAGCACGTTCGAGTTCTAATCACACACACAACAACCTGTAAGGACAGTAATATCCTTTGGCAAGGGCTGGAGCAGAAAGCTGGCTCTGAAATCCTAAGAGGATGCTGCTTGGGAGAAGCTGGATGAGGTTCACTTGCCAGCGCATTCCAAATTCCACTGAATACCATCACTACTACAAGCAAGGGGAAGGGAAACACAGCACCTTCCATCTCTAGCCTTTAAAGCACAAGAAGGAACAAAGCTCCTTACAGTGCTACAGACATCTGTGTTCTGAGGAATCCAAGGACAATCCACTTGCATGAATTACTGCCAGTGTCCAGGAAAACGTTACGGAGACTAAGCTCTGGAGTGAACTGTGAGAGCAGCCCTCCAGACCGTAGCACATGGAAACTCAAAGCCTGGCAGCTCCATCATTACCTGCATCTTCTTAATTCGTGGTTACCCTGGAGCTACCATTACCTTCCTCCACCCCCAAGTCAAAGGATCCCATTTAATGCCCAAGCAATTTCAGAGCCCTTATGTGGCATGAACATGGTTTGTACCATAGCAGAGAATCCATCCTGAAGGCCTGTGCTTTCAGCTGAGCACAGCACTTCTTTAACACTAAGAAAATCTTCCTAGGGCCGATTAGCATCAAGTTGACATTAACTCGGCTTTACCCGAGATCAGCTGTTGACCGGGGTGAGAATTTTTCACCACGGACTGAACTGATCTGCCCCAACAAGGAAAAGCACAGCAGAACCGGTGTCCTACAAAGCACTTACCATGCCTGTGCCATTGCAGTAGTGACAGCGCTGCACTTTGGTGCCCGGTTCGTGCCCTTTGCCATCGCACCGCTCGCAGGAGTCTTGGATGTTCACCACGATCTCCTTGTTAACACCTTTTGCAGCTTGGGTGAACGTCAGTTCCATGATATACTGCATAGGAAACATGGATATTGATCTGTGACTGATGTGTGATAGGGTCTTAAACAGATTGGTTTAAGCCAAATACCAAACAATGCTGAAAATAGAGGTAATAGAGCAAGGGGAAGAAACAGATAGGCAAACCCTTCTGAGTGATTGTGCATCTAATCTGAAGAATCAATAATCTATCTCAAATAAATAAAATAGGGGTGCAAAAGGATCACAGACATTATAGGAGTGATGGTTACCCCAGGCTGATAACCATCAGGTTGTGTGGCAGCAGTGAGAATTTTTATGAAAATGCTGTGTAGCAGCAACAAGATTTAAAAATAGAAAAGAAAGAAGTAAAAATAGAAGTCGAGTGTTTCCCTGCTCTCAGGAAAACACTTTTTTTGTTTCTAAAGGTTTTGTTTCATGGGAATGCAGCAACAAGTGAGGCTGAAGGGTTTCCATCCCAATGGCAGTGGCTGCTCTTCCCCAATTAACTTTTTCTTTGCCAAGTGAAGTCATCAGCAAAGATGACTGCACATAAGAGGACATTCTCTTTATAATAAAAAAGTCACTTTTAGTAAAGCCAGAAGTACCAGAAACACTTGGTGTTTGAAGACAGCACGTGGAATGACAACACTTAAAGGAGCATTCAGCTGCAGCACAAAGAACAAGACACGTTCTATTATGGGCTCCACTGCAAAGTTAAACTAATTAAGTTGCAAAATTAAACTAATTAAGCAGCCAAACCCATCGCCGGAAGGCCTGGTTTACAGTTACAAGGTGTTTTGTGGGTTTTAGCATTACAGATCACAGCAGGCATATGCAAATCAACCCACAGCAGCAAAGATGCCTCTACAGCGACAGAACTGTTGGGCAGCACTGACTGGTGTCAGTAAACACCAGAGGAAGTAGCTCAAGTCCAGAAAAAACAACTCTGTCTGGAGGTGCAGCTTATCAAAAAATTGACTCTCCCCCCGTGCCATGGGATACTCACAGACTGACATTCCCAGAAATAACTCTCTGCTGAAGCTCTTGCTCCCAGAGTGCTCTGTGACAGACCGGTGCATCCCTCCCCAGTTTTTGAGTTTTTAATTCCACTTGTAAACAAAGGCACTTCCTACCTCCTGTGGCTGGTCAAAGACAGTCTGAAAATCGCCGAAAGGAGATCCCGAAAACTCCCCAAAGATCTTCCGGAAAAGCTCCTCGGGATCAATGGAGGGGCCGCCGCTCCAGTACTGCCGCCCCGTGCCGGCGCCGGCCCCGGCCGCACCGGCCTCGAAACTCGCCGTGCCATAGGCATCGTACTGCTTCCGCTTCACCTCGTCACTCAGCACCTGGGGGGACAGAACGGGGCCATCTGGGCATGGCATGGACCCCCAGCGCCCTGGAGAATCCCTGGCTCTGGCACTGCCCCCACGAGCCCAAGCTTATCAGACTCTCCCGCCATCGGGAGGGCTCGCTGAGCTCTCAGCACCACAAGCTGCTTCTTCCTCTCTTGGCTCAAAATCAGGAAAATGACAATCTTACTGATTTATAATAAGCGAGAATAACTTGCTTATTACGTAATCAGTCATTAATATATCAGGTGAAAGCTGGTAACAGTGCTGGGGTTAAAAAAAAACAGGGCTGGGGAAGCACAATGAAGGTTCCTCTGTCTCAAACACAGGTTTTTTATTTCATTATTTATTTTAAGCTGACAATAATCCCATGGAAGTGACTGCTGCATCCATGCCAGTGACTTACTCCTAAGGAAGAGCACAAACTGAAAGAGCCCAAAGCACCTAAATCAGATACTTGGGCCAACTAATTTCCTGGAGACACCGTTGGGACAGAGGTGCTCCAGCCTGAAGTGCATCAAAAAACAGCCAGGGTTTTACAGGAAATGTTTCCCCTCATCTGCCCTCCAACCCTTCCTCCTCTTCATCACGATGAAATCCTGCTGTTACCTCGTAGGCTTCTGCCAGCTGAGAGAACTTCTCCTTTGCTTTGGGGTCATCCTTGTTTGTGTCAGGGTGGTATTTCTTTGCCAACTAAACAACAAAAACAAACCATTAGAGACAAGCAAGGAGTTATTTACTTCCGTGTATCTCACATGCCAGGAAAAACACATGGGGCAGAGCTCGGCATACACTATCTCTATTTCAGGGAACTAAATTCCTTCATTTTCCATTATCAACCCAATGTAAGGAACTACAGGAACTGCTCCTGATCCTCCCAGCAAGCCCAGATCCTTCTGGAAGGAGACGTGAGGTAACACCACAGGCAGACTACACTTTGGAACTACACTTTGGAAGAGATCCCCAATGCCATGTGCTGAGCTGTCCCACTGCTCCCTCCCCTTGTCTCCAGCGGGGATCTCAAGGGAGGATTTGCTCTCTGCCACTGGACAGGCAGCGAGGCAGTTCTGCCCCTGTCCCCGCGCAGCCCCGGCCGGACGCACCTGGTAATAGGCCTTCTTGATCTCCTTCTGGGTGGCGGTGCGGGGCACCCCCAGCACCTGGTAATAGTCCTCCTTGGTGCGGGTCCCGCTGCTGTGGAAGGCGGCGGCGGCGGCAGCACGTTTCGTCCCTGCGGGAGAGGAGAGAGAGGGGCCGCGGTGAGGGCCGGGCAGGAGGAGGGACACGGCCGGGGGAAGGACCCGCGCCCCGCCGCCGCCCCCCGTCCCTGCCCTGCCGCCCCGCTCACCCGCGGCGCAGAGCCCAGCTCGGAGCAGCAGGAGGCGGCGTGGGGCGCGGGCGGGCGGGACGCGGAGCCCGCGGAGCAGCAGCAGCAGCGGCGGCCGCGCGTTCCCCGCCCCGCGCCCCGCGGCCGCCCCGACCCACCGCGACGCGCTCACGGCCGCCATCTTGGCCCGCGCGCCGCGCCTGCGCACAGCCGCGGCAGGGAGGGACCGCGCGTGCGCGGCAGCGCCGCGCCTGTGGCGGCGCTAAGGCTGCGCATGCGCAGGGCTCGGCCGAGGCGGCGGGGTCGGAGCATGGGGGTACCGTCTGAGCCGCCGGGGACCCTCAGAGCCCCAGGGGGTCCCTCAGAGACCCCGGCGAGGCCGAGGCAGGGACAGTTCGGCCCTGTGAGCCGGGAACTGCCAGGCACCGCCGTGCCCGGCCATGCCCCACCCCCTGCAACACGCTGGGGCAGCCAGGGCTGGGAAACCCTGCCCGGTGCTCTGGGACAGGGGCCTGCGCCCTTCCAGGGCTGCTCTCGTCCTCCTAGCAGGGGAAATATTGTCATAGGTCGGGAAGAAAGGCTCTGAAACCACAGCGACTGCAGTGACACGGTGCCCACCCTGACACAGCACCCACCGTAACACAGCACCCTGACACAGCACCCTGACAGAGCACCCACCATAAACGCAGCACCCACCATAACACAGCACCCGGACACAGCGCCCACCCACGGCACTCGCACGGCGGCCAGGCAGGCAAGGTGGGTGTGCAAACTGACACACTGCCCTGACACAGCACCCACCATAACACAGCACCCAGACACAGCACTCTGACACAGCAACCGCCCTGACACACCGTGCTGGCACAGCACCCTGGCACAGCACCCACACTGACACAGCACCCTGACACACCGCCTGTCCTGACACACCGCCCACACTGAGGCAGCAGCTTTTCTCTAGGGAGGAGGATAATTCGTGCCAAGCGCGTCTCTCTCCCACCTCCGTCACCAGGCGCCTCGGAACGCTCCTCAGCGGAGGTTCGGCCCTGCGGTGCGTGGGAGGCCGCAGCAGCGGGGCTGAGCAGCGTGGGGGATGTGTCAGATGCTGCCGGCTCCTGCTGGCATGTCACAGCCTGGGTGAAAGCAGGGAAAGAGGCCTGGTCTCTACCGGGCATGGGTGACATCCAGGCTCTACCAAGCATGGGTGAGACCTGGGCTCCAGCAAACGTGGGTGACGGCACAGCCGGGCCCAGAAGGCTCAGTGGGCTCAGATCCAGAGCTCCCTTCTCCTCCCTCCCCCGGCAGCTGTGTGTGACACAAAGGTCTCTGTTCACTGCCGGCTGCGAGGCTGTAGGGGATGAGGACACTGTGCCCACGGGACTGGAAACTTCCTGCTCCCTCCATCCTCCCTGCCCAGAGCCCGAAGGAACGTCTGCCCTTGTCTGGCAGGAGAGCTGGATGACAGCCGGGGGTCACAACCCGGGGTGCCCCTGGGGCCGGTGACCCCGACCCTCTGCGGGAGACAGGGAAGGGGCTGGCGACCCCTCGGGACAGTCACCGCCGGAGTGACTCCGACGCCGGGGCTGGAGGCTCTGATGGGGATCCTGAGGAGTTGGGGTGGGGGTCTGTGCCTCGCTCACGGTGACAGCGGGGACACGGGACACACGTGGGGCGGGGGGTCCGGAGGGGGCGTGTCGGGGGCGTGTCGGGACCCAGAGGGCGGGACCGGCAGCAGCCCCGGGGCGGGCGGAGCTGCGGGGCCGGCCTGGGCTGGGCTGGACTGGGCTGGGCTTAGCTTAGCCGGGCTGGGCTGGGCACGGCTCGGTGCGGCGCGATCGGAGCGCCATGAACCGCTTCAAGGCGTCCAAGTTCCGGCACACCGAGGCCCGGCTGCCCCGCAGGGAGGTGAGCGCCGTAGGACCGGCCGGTACCGTGCGGGCGGGGGCGGCGGGGCCGGGGCTGCCGGCGGGCACAGGCACGGGCACGGACAGGGACAGGGCAGGACCGGCCCCGCGGTACCGGCAGGGCGCGGCTCAAGCTCCCGCGGCTGCGGCACCGCCGGTGTGGCAGGGCCGTGCCCGGGTCCCCCGGCCGCGCTGAGGGTGCATCGCCCGGGCGGCCCTTCCTTGGCACACCTTGGCACCGGAGGCTCCCGGCCCCGGGGCGCTCCGCAGGTGGGTCTGGTGGGGAGCCCCAGCTCTGTCCCGGAGCGGTGCAGCCCCCCCGGCCGGGAGCTGCTGGCGTGGGGTACCTGTTCCGTGATGCTGCACCCTCCTGCCGCTGGACACGGGTGGCCACGGGCAGTTCATCCCCGGTTCCTGCTGCCCGCCACCCCAGCTCGGCTCGGTGCTTCACCTGTGCTCGGTCGGCCCTCTCGGGCAGCGCGGGAGCCACGCATCCTGAGCGTGAAATGCTGGGCCCCGCTCCCGCCACCCCGCTCCTGCCACCCCACTCCTGCTGCCCCACTTCCGCAGGCAAAGAGGAAGCGCTGGGCCCCGCGGGATGGTGCTGAGCTCCATCACCCTGCCCATGGGCTGCACAGCTCGGAACTGCTGAGGCCAGGCTGGGCAACATGTGGTGCCCAGCTCGTCTCAGCCCCATGAATAACCAGCCCCAATCGTGCCAAGTGTCATGATCCACCTCTTCGCATGGTGTTGGCAGCAGGTTATCCTGCCGTGCTCTCCACAAGGCTGTGGAGCTTGGCCAGGGCATTCCCTTGGATCCCTGTCCCTGCAGGTTTGGCAGAGATATGGGGTCAGGGGTGGGTTATGCCAGATGAGCCTCGTTGGGGACCATTATCAGGACACAGCCCTTCTGGGGGCTTCCCGAGCTGGGAACTCCCAGCATCTCCTCAGCACCGTGACCATTAGTGAGGCTGGTGCTGCTCCCAACCCTTGGATGTCAGTGTACTCCTTCCCTGTAACTTCCCAAGCCATCCTTGTACCTATGCTCACACAACTCTGCACACCTGGTAAGCACCCAAAAC
Source organism: Neopelma chrysocephalum (assembly GCF_003984885.1). Classification (NCBI taxonomy): domain Eukaryota; kingdom Metazoa; phylum Chordata; class Aves; order Passeriformes; family Pipridae; genus Neopelma; species Neopelma chrysocephalum. Next base: position 521,544 of record NW_020897722.1, read on the forward strand.
ATCCTTCTGAGCTCCAGCTGTAGGAGGGGACGTAGTGGCCCCTGCCACTGTCCCAGCCTTGAGCATCCCCCCCTCCCCGTGGCGTGCCAGCCTTGGTGTGTCTGCAGGACAGGTGCCAGGTCATCAAAATCTCAGCTGGACAAATGTTTGTGACCCTCAGGGTTCAGATGAGCCCCTAGCAGGGCGGAGCGTGTGTGCCTGGGGGGTGTGGGTGCTGGGACACTTGGCTGTGTGGGTACAGCATCCTCCAGGCAGGGACGTCCCCGTCACCACTGCCCTGGGGTCAGTTCCCATGGTGGGGTTGTTCTGAGGGACAGTGGGCTCTTGCCCCTGTGTGCAAGGAGGCATCCACTGTGCAAGGTGGCCTTTCCAAAAGGCCACCCAGCATGAAACGTATCCCTGGGAATCAAGGCCGCATCACCCAGCTCTGCGGGGCAGGAGGTGGGAGGTGGATGTCTCGTCTCAAAACCCATCTCAGGTGTCACGGCGGGAAACACTGTTGGGTCCCTGGCTGAGAGGGTTGTTTATGGAGGCTCAGGCAGACACCTGACCTGGCCGGATCAGGAAGCGCAGTGTAAACATGAGGGATCACTCTGAGTCTCTTCAGGCAGCGTCTGCAGGGCTCTGCTGGCAGATGCCCCCTGAGAGCTCACAGTTTGTTCTAGGGATGTAGCCAGGATGGTTCCATATGCTTTCCTGGCCGTGCTGGCAGGCTGAGGGAAGGATCACTTCCTTGAGGGCTCCTGCCTGTGCACAAGGAAGCTGTGGGGCCAGGATGGACCAGCTCAGTGGTCCCTCTGCGAAACCTCAGTGCAGGGGTCCTGTGTGGTACCCCTGGAAGCTGGGGACCAGAGGTGGCTGGTGTCCCCCCTCGAGGGACTAGTGCAGAGTGATGGGATCCAGTTTGTAGGACCCTTCCTCCTGGGTCTTGCTCATGCCCCAGACCTGTTCCCCATCCCTACTGCAGCCCCCTGCCCACCCACCAGGTGCAGGCAGAGGAACCTCCCTTTGGCAGGTAAGGGGTTAAGAGGTCTGTACCAAGCTGTGAGGGCTGGAGGAAGTGCTGCAGGAACCGCTGCTCCCTGTCAGGCCTCAAAAGGAAGCTGTGCAAGGAGAGGAAATGGGGCTCATGTACACAGCTCCCTCCCCTTCGAGGGTGTCTGCCTGGTTTTGTGGGGTGTCCACTGCTCCAGACACCTGCTGCAGCTCTCCGTGATGCCAGTGGCTGCCATGGGCACACAGTCATGGTGGCACCCGTGAAACACCTGCCATTGCCATTGCTCGAGGGTTGGACTTGGCCCCGGGTGCGCCGGGAAGCTCCTGGTCCTGGTGGCCACTTGAGGTCGGATATCTGAGCAGATCTGGCTGATGCAGGGTGTCTCAGTGCCCCACGGGTACAGTGCTCAGCTGTGGAGTAGTAGTGGGATGTTTCCCACTGCTGCACAGTGGGATTTTGGATTGGAGCTGTCATGGAGTTCCTTGACTGCGTGTCCATGTGGGAAGCTTGCTGCCTCAGTCAGCCACAGCCTGACCCTGTGGTGCTTCACAGCCCAAGAGCTTTTGTCCCATCCCAGACTCCCTGACATAAGTTTTTATCACAAAGTCCTCTGAGCCCTTCCCTCAGTGGCAGAGCCCAGGGCTGGGACAGTTCTGGGGAGAGGCAGTGCTGGGAGCCAGGATGCTCCTGCCTGCCATCCTCCAACCCCAGCAAGGGACTGCACCTCACGTTGGGAGCACAAGCAGCCGCATTGCCCTGGCCATCCCAGAGAATAGTGCCCTACAAATGTGCCTCTGGCACAATCCCATTGGTATTGGCAGCCTCCAGGTCTCCATCGGCAGGGGAGCTCCGCTGGGGCTGAGGGTCTCTAGCCATGCAGTGCCAATGCTCCCTTGTCTCCCCTCCAGCTGTGCTCTGGCCATGGCAGCAGGCCCCACCGTAACAGAGGCAGCTCCTGACATGGGTTTTCCCTCTCCATCCTAGGCATGGATTGGGGGTATCCGAGCAGGCTCCATCGCATCCTGTGGGAACCACGTGAAGTCCAGCTGCTGCTGGGTCGCATTCAATGCCGAGGCAGCAGGTGAGGCACAAGGAGTCCCCTGCACAGCTCATGGGGTGGGATGGATTTGTCCCAGTTGTCCCTGTGGGGCTGGGTGGGGGATCAGCCCCACGGACACCAGAGACACGAGGGTGAGGGGAGGAGGCTTTCCCTGAGATCCTCAAAAGTGCTGCAAGTCCCACACCTCTTGGCTTGCATTTCAAAGCTGGGTGCCCCCCACTGTATCCCAGGCTGGGGGATTCCTGGGAGCATCCCACAGGCAATGGTCAGGCTGGTGGGTGGCTGGTGACCTGCTCCTGTGCCCTCTTCCGTAGGTGTGTTGGGCATCGTGCCGCTGGAGTGCGAGGATGGGGGCAAGAGGACCGTGTCCCAGCTCTGCTGCCACTCAGGTGGGTGTCAGGTCCCACCTCCACAGGAGGCATTTGGCCTCATGTGGGCTGTGCCAAGGGGCTCTGGTGCTGAGTCCCAGCCCTGGAGGCTGTGGTGGGCTGCCTGCCAGGCAGGGGGCATGGGGAGCTGCTGGATTCCCAGGGAACCATCACCCATGGGCAGGGTGACCCTCATGAGGCTCATAAGGCACAAGGCACCTGCAGCTGTGCTGACCACAGGAGACTCTGCCGGGCTGCAGCCGAATCGATCCATGTTCCCTCATCTCTCAAGCTGCAACAAAGCCTGGACATGTAGCTCTTCCTCACGCTCTACTACGCACTCTTTCCACATTACTCATTGCATGCCCTGAAATTCCCAGTACACCCAGTGCCAGGCTGGGGATGGCATCACCACAGCTGTACCTGGCTGCAGTGGCGGGAGGAACAGGCTGGACCAGCAGCTCTGACGTGGACAGAGCAAGTGCTGCAGGGGAGAGGCACTGGCAGCATCGCTGCTGGCAGAGGAACAGGGCTCTGCCTCCTGCCCGGGCACAGGGAGGGTTTGTGGGGACCTCAGGTTGCCTCTCTCCTGGTTGTCGGAGCAGCAGTGCCAGCCTGGGGTGTGCTGACACCCACTTCCCAAAATTACACCAGAGCAGCAAGATGGGACCCAGTCCCAGCGCCACCTTCCTGTGTGTGTGCCCTGGCATGGCCACAGGACTGCACAGCATGCCCTGCCTGTGCCACCTCGGCCTCTGGCACCGGGAGCTTCCTTGTGTTGGCAAACCGGCCACTGAGCTCTGCTGCTTCCCGGGGAGTGCCGGAGGGGTGCCTGGGAGCCAACCCACCATCCATGGCTTCTTAATGGGATTAGCACGAGCCCTTTGAAGCCGTGCTGTGCCAGAGCGGTGCCTCCATAGCAGGGAAGGGATTTTCTCTCCTCCCAGGCGGATGCAGCAGAGCGAGCTGCCTGCTCTTCGTGCCTCTGGGGCCTGTCTCCTGGAAGCAGGAAAGTACACAGTGACCTACTTTTCCGAGCGTGCCAAATGCATCCGAGGGGCTGCTGCTGATGGTGCCAGCGTTCCTCCCGCAGGGCCCTGCTGCCGGAGCTGTGAGGAGTGTCCCTGCTGCCGGCATGCCAAGCCAGGGTGTTACAAAGGGAGCCTTGTTACCAGCATGGCTCCAGCAGGCCATGGCCTCCAGCATCTGGTCAGCACAGCCAGCCTTGTGCTGTCCGTGCTGCTCCCTGTGCCTCAGGGGGATGTGCATCTGGACATCGTAGCCACGTGTGGGTGGTGATGGGTTAGACAGGGAGATGCCTTCAGGGCCCCCATCCCCTGCCGAAGGGGTGCAAGACCTGATGGACAGTGTGGATGGCTCAGGCACTCACAGCAAAGCTGAGCTGCTCCAAAACGCCTCAGTGGGTCTGGATCTGCCTCTGGTTGCCCACATGTGTGTGTGTAGGGAAGGAATCAAGCTGGGGAAGAGGGAAGGGGCTGCCATGTTGTCTGCAGGGGGGAAGGTGGGGACAAACTTCTGCCCTTCTCCTTCCAGACGTGGTCACAGACTTTGACTTCTCACCCTTCGATCAGCTCCTGCTGGCCACAGGCTCTGCTGATGAGATGGTGAGTGCTCAGTGATAGGGGTCCCAAGGGGACACCTCGTGTCCTCCAGCATGTCCCTGGGATTCACTGTGGAGTCCTGGAGGAGGTGGGGTCGGAATGATGGGAGTAAGAGGAGTGTGGGTTGGAGCATAGTTGGGGAGCAGAGTGGGACATCCCCAGGTTGTGGGGGACAGAGCAGATGGTGTCAGACAAGGATCAGCCTTCTCCTGTCTGGGATCTGAGCTGCAACCAGGGCTCACCTGGTGTCCTCAGGGACCAAAGCCTGGAAAAGCTGCAAGCCCAGGCACCCAGCTGGGTCCTGCTCACCTGCCTGGGGACTGACCCACCTCTCCCTGGGGCTGCAGGTGAAGGTGTGGCGCCTGCCCGAGAGCGGCCAGGACATGCCCAGTGGCGCGGGGCTGACCCTGGGGCCTGGGGGGGGCCCAGTGGACGTGCTGCAGTTCCACCCCACGGCGGATGGAGTCCTGGCCAGCGGCGCAGGGAAGGGAGTCACCGTCTGGGACCTGGGGCAGCAGCAGCCCCTGACAGGTAGGCAAGGCCATCACTGCCCGAAATGTCGATCTGCAGTGCTGGTGCCTGAGCCCAAGTCCTGATCTTGGCAGCTGGGGTGGCTTTTTGGGCCGGGAGCGCCGCAGTCCCTCGTGCCTGTGCACAGGCTCCCTACGCTCTGGTGCAGTGGTGTAAAAGGCACCGGTACTGCCCAGGGTGTCCCTCTCCCTGCACGTCCCAGGGCGTGGGCAGATGTGGATGCTGTGAGTGGTTGCTTGCCCAGGCCTCAGCTAACCCGAGAGGGAGAGGAGGTGGGTGGCAGCACAGGCCTGTGGGGCTCCAGCAGCGCAGGAACGCTCCCTGCACAGACGCAGCAGTGTCTCATTGGGTCCTGGCTGCCACCAGCCCTTCAGAAAGGACAGATCAGTTCCCCTGGGAAGTGTTCCAGGTGGAAGAGCGATGACTTCTGCCCCATCCGTGGGAGGGACCCTTCTTGACCCTGCTTTCCTCCTGCAGCCCTGGACTCCCACGGGGACCAGCTGCAGAGCCTGACCTGGAAGCGAGACGGCCACCTCCTTGGCACCTCCTGCAAGGTGAGTGGCACACGTGGGCGACTTCACTGTGGCACAGCATGACAGGGCTGGCCACCAGCTGCACCCTGGTGTACTTGGTTTCATGGAATCAGGCTGGTTTGGGTTGGAAGGGACCTTAAAGTTCATCTCGTGGGCAGGGACACCTTCCGCTAGACCGGGCTGCTCAGAGCTCCACCCAGCCTGGCCTTGAACACTTCCAGGGACGGGGAGTGTGGAGGGACGGGAAGTTTCGGGGTGGGAAAGGGCGGGAATGATGTCGGCGGTACCGCTGGGATGCGGCACTAGATGGCGCCGGCCGCTCGCGGGAACGCGCTGCGGGACCCGCCGGGAGCGCGCTGCGGGGCTCGCACGGCGGCCGGGCGGGCAAGGCGGGCGGGCAAGCCGAGTGTGCAAGATGAGCGTCCGAGCCAGAAGCCCCCCAGGCCATGCCTGGAGGCTGAGCAAGCAGGTCTGAGCGCACAGACTCAGCCCTCAGGCTGAGAGCACGGCCCCTGCTAAGGGCGCAGGCGGTCCTACAGAGCCGGTGGGCTCGGGATGGCGCTCGGAGGCCAAGGATGCAGAGAGTGCGGGCTAAGCTGGAGTCCCGGCTGTGGTTGGAGCCCCCTGCCAAGCGTGCGGGTTGGGCACAGAGGGTACAACACCAAGCTGTGCCATCTGGGATGTGGGGCAGCCCCCGTGCTGTGCCGTGTGGCTGACACAGTGTGTGCTCCCCAAACAGCACCCTGGCAGTAAGGCTGGCACCGGGGCACCCCTCTGCTGCCTCTGTGCCCTGCCAGCCCTTGTGAAGGGGGTCCCGTGCCCCTTTTGGTGCAGGGGTGCCAGGCAGGAGAGGGCTTGCTCCCCTCCAGCACTGCCAGGATGTCCAGCCCTGGCTGTACTTCAGGAGGCTCCCTCCTTCTCTGGGAGCAGTTTAGAGTGTCTTGGGGTCCTGGTGAGGCTCTGGGGGTGCTGGGCGTGCACCCCTGCCCACAGTGTGGGGCAGGACTAGGAGGACACAATGCGAGCCATCCATAGGAATAGACACTTCAGGCAGGAGAGTGATGGGCAGGAAGGAGAGGGGCTGCTTGCTGCAGCCTTCTGCCTAATACATCCTGACATCCCACTGGCCCCAGGGTCCTTAACCCTCCTCTGTTTTCTTTTATCTCACCAGGACAAGAAACTGCGGATCTTTGACCCCCGAGCCAGCCCAGCTGCCTCCCAGGTACCGTCCCCTCTGGGTGTGCTGCAGGCAGCCCTGCCCGACTCGGGTGTCTGCTGGGGGGGGTGGGCTTTGGTCCCCCAAAACATCCCAGCTGGGGCAGGACTTGGGAGAAGCAACATGGAGGCAGGGACTGAAGGCAGGGGGAATGGGGCTGTCCCCTTTTTGGCGCCAGTGCCCTCCCACCCAGTTTGGTGATCTCCCCCATGCCCTGGCACACTGCAGGCAGCAATCCCGAGCCCAGGGAGCGTAGGGGCTGTGGGCTCCGGGGCTCTGCAGGCCCCCAGGCTCTGTCCTGCCCTGCAGGAGCTGGACCAAAGGCTCTTGGGGATGAGGACCTGGCAAGGGTGAGGGCTGGGCGGCCAGATCTGCACAGCTCAGCAAATAACAGCAATTAGGAAATAAGCAGAGAACTTAAGCCTTGACGTCAAGTTCAAACAGCCTCTTATTAGAGGTTTCCTGTGGCTTGGGGGCTCTGGCTGCTGACAGCTGTGGGCCTGAAGGGAGGGATGCAGTGGAGAGAAGGGTGAGATGGCTGCAGCAGGCTCTGATGCTCCTGGTGCCTCTCCTGCTGCCCATGGGCTCAGGAAGCCACTGTGCTCAGGCACAGCGGTAACCCTGGGCACCAACTGGAGGGAGCCAGTGCTCCAGCACTGCACCAGGACTTTCCATCTGCTCCTGCCCACAACCTGGATTCTGAGCTCCTGTAAGGCCCCTGGGTGCTTCCTGTGGGTACAAATGGTGCCCTGACCCTTCAGGCAGCCTTATAAACACCTCACCACAATATCTAAACATAAACCCAGTGGTGACACATGCTGGCAAGCCAGGGCAAAGTGCTTCCAGCCCTCCAGTGGCCCCCGTGACACTCTCCTGCTCCAAGCTGCCACTTGGCAGGGCTGGAAGGTCCCACTCCCTGCTCCCAAATTCATCCTGTGTCTATCCATCCGTGACCCCAGTGCTCCCCTCCCCGCCTCCCCCCAGTTCTCCCCCTGCCAGACCTGTCGGCTTGTCTAACAGTGCTTCGGCGGAGCCGTGAGTGCGATGGGCTCGAGCCAAGTCTCCTGGGGAGGGTGGACTCTGTCTCGCTGAGCTATTAAAAATAACGTGTGAATGATGGTGGCTGTTCAAAGCAGGCAGCTCACTCTGCTGTCTGATCCAGCCCGGGGCCGGGGATCCATGTTTGCCAAGAGAAATATGCACCTTCATTGCTGCGGCCCTGCCCCAGCCAGCTTGGAGTGGATGGAGATGTTTAGTCTTTGAGAAGTACTGCGCTGAAGGGGAAAACTTTAAAATGCCATAAATCCTCTGGAAGTTTGCGCAGAGCTTGCTTAGCCAAGGGGATTAACACTCCTGGGTATTGTTCCTTTTTTTCCCCATTGCTGGAGGGCTGGTTAATTTGGAAACGCTCCTTCTCTCCCCCAGGCCAGCGCGGTTACAGAACCAGGTGATGCCACAGCCGTGGTGTGGTGCCAGCACCTCAGGAGCTTCTGGCTTAGAATTTGCCTGTTTTTTTGCAGAGGTGAACGGTGGGATGGTTTTTCCAGCTAGGCTGGCCCCCACGGCGCCGCGGGCTGGGTTTCCTCTGCAGCAGGCGGAGGGCTTGGCACCACCAGCTCTCCCCCGGCTCTCCACGGCACTCTGTGGTGCCAAGAGCCGGCCTCGGCCTTGGGCTGCTCCTCCGGCTGGTTTTCTTAATTTGCCAAGCCTGCCTCATTAAACATTCCTTTTTTTAGAGCAGGGGGAAAAGAATGAGAAGGAGCTAAAATAAGAGGCTCAGGGAGGAGGGGTCTCTCCTCCTAATACCTGATGCTGCTCTCGGGTACTGTGGATGGAGCACACATGGGGCAGGGGACTGAGGGTGGGTGGCAAGGGCGACTGGCAGGCTGCCCACACCCCAGCCATGCCCTCGCCAGGGCCTGACCCCCCATTCCCGGCTACGCCCGTGGCAGCTATTTTGAGCATGTCCCAGTAGCAGTGTGTGTGTGTGACGCAGTGAGAGCAGCATGGACGGGGTCTGGCTGACCCCGTGGGGTGCCTGGTATGTACCCGGGGCCATGATTTCCCTTGGGAGAGCAGTGGCCTCATCCTGCTGGACGCTCAGCCCCTCGTTGCAGGCCCTTACTTGAGCGTTAGGGCTGTGCTCACACCCTGTTGTTGCTCTCTGTGCCTCCTCGGTGCCCCTGTACTGGCAGTGTAGGTGCCAGGGCTGCAGTGGGTCCTGCTGTGCCACCCCATGTAGCCATGCTGCTGCTGCCTGGCTGGGTCCAGGTTCGAGCTCTGCTGCCCTTCCGAAGAATCTCGTGAGTGCACTGCCTTATCCCCTCCCAAGGCCACACTGCCCCAGCTCTCCCCTCCCACAGGTGCTGGTGGTCGCCCTCCTCGCCTTGACCCTCTCCCTGGAAGTGAGTCACATCCTCTCCCTCGCGGCTTCAGCTCTGCCAGGGCTCAGCGTCGCTGCTCCTGCCCTCGCCCTCCTGTGATTCCTGTGCCAACCCCACCAAACCTCCATCCCATGTCCCCCCGGGCCGTGCCCTTGGTGGGACAGGGGACACAGTGCTGAGCAGGGAGTCGGAGCACCGGGAAGGTGCCCATACCCCAGCTGATCCCCAGGTGGGTCACTGGCACAGGGCAGGGCAGTGATTTGGGTACGGCGTGGGCTTCTACGGTGGCATCCCCGCTTGCCCACTGCCCTGGCCACCTTCTTCTGGGTACAGAACCCATGGGCCACATTCTGTCCCCCACGCGCTCGTGCCAGGGGCTGTGTGTGCAACTGGCCAGCACCTGGCTCCCGGGACAGGGACACGACCAGGACAGGAGCTGTCTCTGGGAAGCTGTGGGGCTGCTGCTGAGCACGGCTAGTGTGGGATGGAGAGGAGCTGGCTCTGTTCTCACGAGAAACTTCCTCTGCCGGCGCTTCGGCAGGGCCGGGGGCGAGGGAACGGCCGCGCGCACCGGGCCGGCACACGCTCCTGCTCGTGTCGTAATGAGCTGTTTTAATGAGCAGGGCTGGGGCTGAGGGTGCCTGGGGACAGCTGGGAGAGTGTCCCTGCAGGCTTGTCCCCACCGTGGGTTTGTCCCCCCACCCTGTGGACTGTGCTGGGGGCAGAACGCGGTGACGGGCAGCAGCTGGGGCTCACAGCCCAAGCACACCTGATGCTGTCCCAGCCCAGCTCCAAGTCCCAGGGGTGGGAGAGGGACTCCAGCCCTTCTCCCAAACAATGGCCACCGTCCTATGGGTCACATCAGTGCCCGCCACAGTGGGAGATGCAGCAGGAAAAGGGTCTCCACGGGCAGCATCGCTGTGGTGGCAGGGTGATGCTGTGGCAAGGTGGAGATCCAAGTTGGGGTGACCCAGCTGTATCCACAGCCAGGAAGGACTCCATGGACCCCAACATGCCACCAGTGCCCAGGGTCCAGCTGTCAGTCTGGGGCTGGCTGGAGACCACTCGTCATTGTCAGTGGAAGGCGCATCAGGACATAGAGAGACTTTTAGCCTTCCTCCCCCGACACCTCATCATCATGGTATCCCACGCTGGGGTCACCCTGGGGGTACCTGACTCCCAGCCTCGGCAGCGGCTTCCTCCGGGCTGGGGGAAGGTCCACAGCATCCCACATTCCCAAGGAGACCGTGGGAAGCTTTGAAAAAGTTGGCCTGACTCTGGGCTGCCTATTTATAGCACCGCACACTCGGCGCTCTCATGCTTCTGTTCCCCAGCGTAGCTGCACAGGACTGTTTATATTTCCTCTGCTCCGCTTCCCCCTCGGCCGTCCTTCCCAGGAATGCCGCTTGGTATGGCAGACATGGGGAAGTCGAGGAGGATTCGGGATGAGCCAGAGGCATCTCAAAGGATGTGGGTGTGTGGTGGCACCGGATGGATAGGCCTGGATGCCGGTCCCTCCTGCTGGGAATGGCCTTGCCAGCTCAGGCCCACATGGGTTGGCATCTCCCTCCCAGCATTTTGGAAGCCCAAGCCTGTGTCTGACCTGGGACTCCTGGCAGGCTCTTACTCCAGAGGGCAGAGGTGTTTTGGGATTTGATAACAGCCTCACAGCTGGTGGGGTCGGAGGCTGCAGGAAGAGATGAGATGTGGGAGAGGAGGTTTGGATGGGTGCTGATGGGTGCTGCAGCCTGCCCACCCCACAAGGCCAGCGAGTTCCCCCTCGCCTACCCAGGGATGGAGGTCATGCTTCCATCCTGGTCCTGTGTCCTGGCACCCATGCCAAGGTAGGGGCTGTCTGGGTAGGAGCCCACTCTCCTACCACAGGGTAGGAGCCTGCCCTTGCTGGGCTGGCAGCATCCTGGGTGGAGATGGGGGGTGCTCTGGCAGTGAGTGGGAGAGGCAGAGCCTAAGGATGCCCAGCTCCCTGGGTCACAGGGGCACCACAGCGATGCTGCCCTGGCCAGTGGGATCAGGGAGGCAACATGGGCAGGAGGGGGCTTGTCCCACTCCATCCCCACCATGACACAGACACCCACGCTCAGCAGTGGGCAGGGACAGCGTGGTGGCTACTGGAGCATCCCTGCTGCTCTATGGGATCCCTTTGCTCCCCTGGAAAGACCAGGTCCTGGTCTCCTTGAGCTACAGGCAGAGACCAGGAGTGGGGCTGGCCTGGGAGAGGCTGCTCTGCTTTCCTGGCCACCTCTGGAGTAACTCAGACTTGGCAAGGAAGGGAGATCACTCACATTCTTGTTCAGAGAGGAGGATTTGGTGCGTGGTTAACCCCCTCAGCTCCCTGGAATCTGTTCCTCCTGCCCCCAGCTGCCTTGTAGGGTGTGGAAGGAGCGATGGCTTCCCCATGTGCATGGAGCTGGAGGGCGTCAGTCCCTGGAGCCCCCCACAGTGCCCTGGCCAGGCAAGACCCCTCCTGCCCTGGCACCTGCTGGCAAAGGAATGGCTCAGCCCGGCTCTGGTGCCTCCTGTGCCCACGCAGATCCTGCTGCTGGGGTTGCTTCCCACGGGGATCAGATGCCTGCGGGCTGCTAGCCATGCTCATAGGCTTGCTAGCCACAGGCATGGCTGAGCTGTCCCAGCCCCTGCCATCCACGGGGGCTCTGCCAAGGGCACAGCTGGGCCTCCCCCCCCCCATCTGCCTCCTGTCCAGCCCCACGGCTATGCCCTCCCTGCCCTGCATCCGGCTGAGGGTGGACGGTTCCCGTGGAGACGGGGATCGCCTGGGAGCCGGAGCAGCCTTGGCTTTGTGTGGGGCTCTCCCAGGCAGCCGAAGGCAGCCGCTCCCTGCGGGCAGCTGTTACCAGCTTACCCGACCCCGCCGCTGCATCGCTGCCAACAGCTGCATCCCACACGCCAGGCCTGGCCCCCCCGCAGCCCCCTCAGTGTTGCACAGGGAGCAGAGCTGGGGACCCCCATGGGTACCAGCGCCTTACCCCAGCCTGTGCTGGGAGGGATGGGTCGAGATTGGGAGGGGGATGGTGCTGGAAACTCTCCCCATGCAGCTGATCTGGCTCTGAGGAGGGAGCACAGGCTACCCCCAGCCTGGGCTGCCCAAAACCAGCTGGGCTGGACCCACGCAATGGGTGGGAGGAAGCTGGGCTGCCTGGGCACTGGCAGGGAACTGGGAGGCCTCCTTGGATCCCCACGTGCTGGCCTGGAGCTGGTGGGCCCCTTGCAGCCTGCTGTTGGGACAAGCAGCTCGGAAGGGATGCCTGTCCTTTGGGCTGTGGCTGCTCCCCTGCTCCAAGGGCACGGGGGGTTCCAGCATCACTCCAGGAAGGGTACCAGGATCTCTGCCAAGCTCTGCCAGCCCCAGAGATCCACAGCAGCCCCATGGCCACCCCAGGGCTCTGAGCTGACCAAACCACACCAGTGTCCACCCTCAGTGCCAGATAACATCACCCTGGCCCTGCCGAGACCCCCCCACACCAGGGGACCGGACATGGGGTGGGGGGTCCCCAGGAGTGCCTGCTGTCCGCCGGCTCACCTCTGGCAACATCTGCACAGCCGGGTGTCTGAACGAGCCTGGAGCAGCCCAGCCTCCCGCATACTTGCTGCCATACGTACTGCTGAGCCAGGATGGAACTAATGCAGAAAACATGGCCCTGCTCCGCAGCCGGCACACCACGGGCTGGGAGCGCCGCAGCACTGCCCTGCCCTCTGCCAGCCCTGCCACCGCCCCGGGGGCTGCTGCCCACCGCCGGGGGGTCCAGGGGACCCGCAGGGCCCCGGGGCCGTGGAGCCGGCGCCATCAGCTATGGGATCTCCAGATGTTGAGTTCTGGCTGCCACAGGCACACAGCTCAGGTGCAGAAGTGCTCTCCTGGCTGACATGTGGGCTGGCCCCAGCTCCTGGAGTTTCCATCCCTCTTGGCACCGATCCTGGGACATGTTCCCTTCTCCAGGTCCTTTCCCTGCTGAGCACTGGGTCCACTGCCAGCATGCTGGCGGAGAGGGCCGGGCCCCTCCTGCCCCATATCCTGCTCCCGTGGCTGGGAGCACGGGGCTTAGCTCGGCCAGTGCTGCCTCTTCCAAGTGAGCCATGTTTGTGCTGGCAGGGGTGCTGGTGTGACAGAGCCAGGGGAGGACGAGCTTGGCACAACGTGCCTGCTCCCACCCCAGTGCTCTCCAGAGAGTGGCATCTCTCTGGGGCTGGAGGCTGGGAGGGACTGAAGAAAGGTGCTCCAGCAGGGTTTATCTGGTGGGGAGGTGGGAGATACAGCACCTTTGTGCCCCCTCACTGGCTGCCGCGGTGGAAGAGCCCTGCTGGCTGTGGCTGATGGTCACAGTGCTCACACCAAGGGGGATGTGCTCACACCAAGGGCTCCTCCATGGGCACCCCCAGTGCCCCCATCCCTCCTGCCCCCTCCCGTGCCTCATCCCCCTGCCCTGCGCGGTGGTGCCGGAAGCACCGTGGTGGGTTTGGCTCTGGCAGAGCTCTCTGCTTTCCCTGCCAGCGCTGAACTCGTTAGCAGCCATTTATTGGCGCTGCACAAGTAGAGCGAGGGGCGGCAGCGCTGCCTGCACCGCGGGCCAGGGCCGGCTGCCGGCTCCTGCTGGGCACCGGGAACCGCAGGGCCCATCTGGGGGACACATGGGAGCCGGGATGCACCCGCTGACAGCCCCGTGGAAACTCTACCCCTCCTGTCCTCGGTAGGACTGGGATGGGGGGCAGGACGAGGTGGTGGCATGGGCTGGGGGTTCCAGTCCTGCGGGCAGCCAAGGCGAGAGGTGGAGCAGGGTGCAGGGGATTAGAACAGTGTGGGGAATGTGGCCAGGCTCAGTTTGCCATGTGTTTTGGTAGCATCTGGACACACACGGGGCACCCAGCCCCTGCAGGTGGGATTCGGCATGGATAAAGAGCTTGGGGATTCAGCCGAGGAAGTAAGTCCCTCTGTCATCATGGCCATGGCCAAGCCTCCTCTAGTGCCTGTGGCATGGAGCAGCTTCCTCACAGCTTCCTCTGACCCTGTCACCCCCTCGCCGGGTGTGGGGAGAGCCCTGGGGACCCAGGAGCCATCCCATGCCCCTTCACACTCACGTTACCTGCTGCCACAGCCTAGTGCTCACCGGGAGCCAGGCCAGCCATTCCACAAGGCAACCATGCTGGCACTGGCACAGGGTGGGGGCTCAGGGCTGTCATCGCTTGCGGGCTGTCCCCACTGCTCTGTCCCCTCAGCAGCTCTCAGCAGAGGTGGGAGACAGCGCTCGGCTCCATGTGCTCGGCCTTGGCGTGATTCACAACTGTAGCTGGTGCAGCACATGTCCCTGCAATGTGCCCAGCAGGGCTGGCAGCAGCACTGACAGCCGTGTCTCCTGTGCCTTGCAGAGTGTCCCGGGACACGAGAACAACAAGGACTCCCGGCTGCTCTGGATGGGCTCCAGCGATTGCCTCATCTCCATCGGGTTCAGCCAGGTACAGTCCTCTCTGGGAAGGTGGCCCTGGCACTACCAGGATGTCCCAGCCCCACTCCCTGCAGCTGCTGTGCCAGGGCCCCAAGTGATTTTTAGGTGGCCTAAAAGCATGAAAGCCAGAGGTCCCCTCACCAGGCGCCCTGGCCCTTGCTGGGATGGCAGGAGGCTGGGTGGTGAAGGTGGTGGCACTGTGGAGAGGGCCGGGCAGCCCCAGTGCCCACTGACACCATGTCTGTATCCCTGCAGATGCGGGAGCGGGAGGTGAAGCTGTGGGACACACGGCGATTCAGCGGAGCGATGCTCACCATGGCACTGGACACCTCACCTGGGTAGGGATGGGGACGCACCGCGGGGCAGGAGGGCGGGCGGTGGGGACGTCATGGTCAGGGACCCACAGGGAGTGTGGTGGTGGAGCAGGAGGTGGCAGAGAGCTCCTGGCACCAGCAGCATTTGGTCCAAATCTGCAGACAAGGCTGGGGACAGCGCAGGCACATCCCCATCACCATTTGGGTGGCAGTGCTGGGGAGGGCACAGAGGTGCTCTGTGACACTGTGGTGGGTGATGGCACTGCTGGGGACAGTGTCTGAGGTGGCTGCTGGCTGGGTGGGTGTGTGCACTGGGGCGGTACCACAAGATGCTGTGGGCGAGTGAATCCCTTTGGCACTGCTGGAGCACCGGAGCGGCACGGCCCCAGCCTCCCGCTCACAGCGGCGCCGTGGGGCTTTGTGCTGTGGTGCCGTGGTGACTGCCCAGCCAGCCGTGGCCAGGCTGGTGCTCACCAGGCATCCCCCGGGGAAGTGGAAGAGGAGCTTTGGCAGCTTAAGGGGTCAGTGCCTCTTGACACGGCATGATGGAGCCGTCTCCTGTCTGTGGGGCACTGCCAAGGCCAGGAACGCTCCAGTTAGAGTCAGCTTGGCCTCTCCCACGCTGCCCACAGAGCTGGCCTGGTGTCACAGTGTGGGTGAGGAAACAGGAGGAGGAGGAGGCTGTGCCTTCATCCCACAAGGATGGGGGTTTGGGCCATGCTACTTGTTGGTATGTACTAGAGGCCACTGGCTTTTCCCAGAGCTGCTGGCAAAGCACTGGGATGCCAGGACCCTCACTGGACACTGAGCTGGCTCCTTGGTGGGCTGAGTTGCCAGGGCAAGCTGGGTGGTCAGCAGCTACTGGGTGCCAATATGGGGTCTCTGGCAAGGGGCTGAGTGAGCTTTTGCAGCAGGGTTGGTGCTGGCAGCACCCGGGACAGACAGGAGGGGAGAGGATCAGCTGTGGGCACAGTGGGGAGGTGCCAGCATGGTGGGAGCAAGTGAGCTCGCCCCTCCTGCGAGCTCCCCGGGGGAGCAGCTCCCAGCCCTCCTGCTCCCCAGCTCCACCAGCACAATCGGCAAAGGCAACCGTGCGGTGCAGCCTCGGTGACCTCCATCATTAGTTCCAGAGTGAACACTGCCAAGGGAGGCCGGGGCACACAGCGGGCAGCAGGGGGACGCTTTGGGGTCCATCATTGCTCTTGGCGGAGAATCCAATGGGAATTACCCCGAATCCTTCTCGCTAGGCCGGGGTGAGCCAGCCCGGCTCGATGCGATGCCGGCGCGGGCTGCAGCTATTTTGGCTGCCGGGTTTATCGGCCCAGGAATGCGCTGGCGGGCGCTGCCTGCGCGTCACGCCGGGGCCCTGCCGGCCTGCGGCTGCGTGTGGGGCCACACGAGAGGGGCTGGGGGTGGCGGGGTCGAGGGGGGACCCTCCCGTGCTGGGGAGGTGCTTTCTTTAACCAGCCGCGCCGGGGCCGCCTCTCTTCCAGCCCCAACCACTCCCGCCTGTAAATCTGGCGGAGATGACAAATGGTGGAGGGGGATTTGGGCTGGCTCCCGGCGGAGGTGCCGAGCGGGGGCTGCGCTCTCCCTCAGGCTGAACCATCCTGAGCAGGGGCTCGGCACTCGGGAGCCCTGGAGCTGTGGCTGGGGCAGGGGGTGGCAGTTTTTGGGGGTCACCAGGTACCCCTGGAAGCACTGCTCGGGTCAGGCTCAGTGCTAGAGGAACTGTGGCCCCCGGAGATGGCAGAGTAGCAGCGGTGCTGGGTGCCCGCTGTGGATCTCCAGTGTGGCCACAGCTGCCTGGCGTGGGGCATGGAGGCAGGTCCAGCAGTGCCGGCCATGCCGTGAGCCAGGCACGGGGAGCTGGGTGCAGCGGCAGCAGCTCGTTGAGGCTCTTTGAGGAAGCAATCAGTGGGCGGGCAGGAAACTCATACCATTCATTACTGACGCCAGGCCGGCAGGAAGGGGAGCCCGCATCCCACTGAGTCCCTACCTCGTCCCCTCTGTGTCCCCACCGCGCCCACCGAGCCGGCACCACATGTCCCTGTGGGACCCCAAGGCAGGGCTGTGGCGTGCCCCAGGATGGGGGTGACTCTAGCGCACACCCCCCAATGCCCACAGCCTACAGGGTGGCTGCACCCTGCCCAGCATCCGTGGGGGAAGAGGGCTGAGAGTGGGGGGCACTGGACCCATGCACCCCCACATCAGCATGTGCCTTGGGGGTTCCCATCCCAAATCCTGAGCAGGTGAGTTGTTTCCAACCACACAAACCTCATTTTCAAAGCACCCCGACAGTGCCAGGGCCAATGCCCAGACCCCTGAGAAGGCGGGAGGTGTGGGTGGCCCTGGCCCCTCTCTGTGCCGTGGTCCTCAATGTGCCGCCTCCAGGTACCTGCCATTCCTTCGGCTCAGGTTTTGTCTCTCCTCTGGCCCCCTTTAATTAGATCAAGGAGCAGCAGGGCAGGAGCCAGGAAGGGGCCTCAATAGGTTATTGTTGCCCTAAATTGTAACCAGCACCGGTGGGGTTGGGTTACTGGCTCCGACTCGGGGTCACCGACCAGACCCCGCTGCCGCGCGCCCAGCGGCCGGCGCAGCACTGCCCCGGGACGGTGCTGTCACCACGGTGGTGGCAGGAGAACAGCAGCTCCCTTGTGTCGCTGCATCTTTTGGTGTCCTGAAAATGTCCCCAGGGAGGCTGGGGGTGCTGCAGCCAGCTTGGGGCTGTGGCTGGATCAGTAGGGACGAGATGCCTGGGTCAGCAGACGTCCCACGGAGCCATGTCCCCGTGGTGTGTGCTGACTCTGGGCATATCCCCGTGGGGCAGGATGGTGATGGGGAGGGATGGGGACAGCCAGACCCCCACTGCTCTTCACAGTGGAAAGTCGAACAGAACTGGGAAGTGCCGGAATCCAGACCTGCCCACAGCAGGGTGTCAGCACAGCAGGATGTTTGCAGAGAGATTTGGGGTTTTTTTGTCCCACCCAGAGCCGAAGAAGGACGTGGAGGGGCCCAGGCAGCTCCCTGGGGATGCTGCCCAGGGGTGCTCAGCCCCCAGTGCCCACTCACTGCCCCAAAGCCTGTGGCTGAGCCAGGTCCTGGGGTCAGACTTGTAGCCCCAGCATCTCTCAGCTCCAGCTCTTGTGTGCACCAGAGCACATGGCTTAACTGAGGACATGGACCCACTGTCACCTTGCCACCTCTTCCCAGGCACCCGCTGTAATGGGACCTCGATGACCAGTCCTGCTCTCATCCCACCTGGCCCCAATACCCCTTGCACTGCTGTTTCCTGGGGCTTAGCAGCCCTTTTGGTTTGTGCTTTGGGGGTCTCTCCCACCCCAGCAGGCAGAGCCCTGAGCAGGACAGATCCATCCCTGTCCCCAACCCTGACCCAGTCCCTGGGCAGATCCCATAGGTGCCTGGGCTGGTGGCTGCTTGCCATCCACGGGGAAGGGGCTGCAAACCTCACACACGAGGAGGGGGAGAGGCCACCCCAATCCTCTGGGTGCCACCCCAGTGGGACTCATCCCCATGGGGCTGCTGGGCAGATACACAAAGAGGTTAAGGCGGGGGCAGCCACCCCGCCCTTCGTCGCCTGCCCCATAATTCCACTGGCTAAAAATAGCCCAGTGCTGTGGATGGAGCTGCGATGGGATGGCAGCGCCGAAATCACTCCCAGATGGGATACGGCCTCTGTGGCCAGTGGGTGCTCCCTGGCCTCCACAGCTTTCCAGGAAGGCAGCAGGATTTTTGCCCCCCCAAAACTCTTCCTGGCAGCACTGGGGGCTGTGGGATGGGCACACATCTGTCCTCATCCTGGGGAGTGGGCATGGAGACCCATGGCACCAAGGCAACATGGCCCCTCAAGGCTCTGCTCTGGCCACAGGGACCTGGGGGACCAAGGGGACCTGGATTTGGTTTCCATGGGGCCAGGGGTGTTTTTTGGGGAGACTGGAGCCCTCCACACTGGGGTGCAGGCAGGATTTGCCCCAGTGAAGCTGGAGGCTCCTCCCATCATGGCTTCCCACCAAGCCCCCCCATCCTGCCGGTGGCTCTGGCTGGGGCTCTCTGTTACCAGCCCCGCTGGATTGCTTAGCAAGAGGGATTGTTTTTGGGTCCATTTCAGGGGGTTTTGCAATCCTTCCCAGCGCTGATTCAGCTTGGAGGAATTAGCAGCGCCGCACAATGTGCCGCTCGGAGCCACTCTTGGCATGCGACGGGGCTGGCAGTGGCCAGGGGGAATTTTGTGCTGGGATTCAGGAAGCCACAGGGGCTGGACAGTCCCATTTTGGGCAACGCTGCTCTCCTGCAGGGCCGCCCGGGTGCAGACATGGGTGTCGGGTGGGGACCAAGCCCTGTCCTGGCCACAGCGTCCCCATCACCTCTGTGCCAAGGCTGAGCCCCACCGCCCCCCTTGTGCTGCTCCAGCCCCCCCGGCTGGCGCCCTGAAACCTTTGGCTTGGGGCACCCCGGTGGTGCTGCACCTTTGTTAGGAGAAGGGCACATCACGAAGGCAAAGGAGGGGGTAAGCGAGGGGCCAGGAGGGGCTGGAGGGCCCTGCGAGGTCCCTGCAGCCAGTGCTGGTGTGGGGACACGCCGGGGCTGGGCCAGGCTCGGGGGGCTGTGGCGGCGGCCAGCCGGGGGCACCCGGCGTGAGGCCGTGGCTCCGCCAGGGACTTTTCTTCTCTCCTCCTCGCGAGGCTGGAAAATATACAAAGCTCGCAGTGAAAATATTTACACAGCAGCAATTTTGGGAGGAATTTGGGATGTTAATTTGAAAAATCTGTGGGGAGAGGACCACAATGGGCCCTTTGAGTGGGCGAGCGTGGCCATCGCAGCGAGCCGCCCGCGCTGGCGAGGGGCCCCTCCTGCCGCTGCGCCGGCCCTAATGGGAGCCAGCCCTGCCGGAAGCCCACCTGGGAGCCGGGGGGGCTGTGCCAGACGGCCCCCACCGCCACCCCGCGCCCCTAATTGCATCCAGAGCCTCTCCCTGCCCCGGGTGAGCAGGACCAGGGGGCCGGCGGGGTCAGGGCCGTGTCCTGTGGCGGAGCGGCCAGCGCGGTGCGGCACAGCGGTGACCCTCGGCGTCAGCCCCGCGCTGTGCTCGTTCTCTCCAAATCAAACATACCTCGGCGGGCAGGGCCTCAACCTGGAAAATTCCAGCCCGAAAGATAAAGGATTGGAAAACGATTAAAACCAGAGAGTTGGAGCAGAAACTACTTGGCAGCGGGAACCTGCTGAGTGCCGGCTCCCAGCCCTCCCCGCCAGGGCCAGCGCACGAAACCGGCTGTTCCCGGGGCCGGGCAGTGGGGGCTCTGGCTGCAGCCTCCAGGGTGGGGGGGCCCTGCAGGCTGACACTTGTCACGGGTGCTCTGGGGGTCCCAGTGCTGCTGGGGGTGACGTCAGGAGATTGGGCTGGGCTGTTTGTCCCGCAGCTGGCCCCAGAGCCATCTGGCAGGCGGGAAGGGATGAAGTAAGGCTGGATGATGCAGAGGGCAGGGGCCAATTTGAACCCCGTGGCCTCTGTTTTGGGAACCCCTCCTCAGCGCCCGCGGTGGCGGGCAGCGCCCAGAGTCGGGAAGACTCCCCCCTCCATCGCCCTGACTCATCCCAGGGCTTGCCAACAACAATGAGAGGACGCGGCTGACCTTTCCAACCTTCCCGCTCCTCCACAGGGGACACACCGCGCTGCCCACACCCCTGCCCACACCCCTGCCCACACCCCTGCCAGGGTGCTCAGGGCGGCACAGAACTTTTCGTTGTTGTTATTTTAATTATTTTAGGGGTTTTTTTTTTACAAAAAGACACCCTTCTGGTCTGTCTTACAAAAGAGACGTACACAAACCTGTACTAAAAAAAACAAGTTTTCCCAGAAGAAATGGGAAATAACGGTGTATAAATATTCTCTCTGAGTTCTTAAAGCTTCAATTCCCGGTTTGCCTGCTTGGCACTTCCTTTGGCCCAGGGGGTCCCGAGGGTCCCAGCACCTCGGCCGGGCCATATTGCTCACATCAGCTTCCAGGGAGTCGAGAGTTACAGGCTGTGCTCTGCTAAAGGACCCTTGTTACCAGCACGTGGGCATCCCTCAGCCGAGTCACGGCAGCTTTCTCTTTAGCAGTAGCTAAAAAGAAGCCCCCCTCCTAGCCCCCAAATTAAAACCCTCCTTTCTTCCACTACCCATGTTTTACGTAGAGTCACAGGAATCAAGGCACCAAGCAGTAAAATTCGTGTCTCCTCCCGAAGCGTGACAGCCTCGCGGAAATTGCACGTTGTGGGTTTGGGGGTTTTCTGCCTCAATTCAGTCAGCTCCTCGGCGATCTGTATCCCAGAGGGACATGCCCAGGTGCTGCTTCTGGAGCTCAGTCCTCCTGTGTCCAGGGCTCAGAAATAGGAGGGTTTGAGCCCCGGGGTGTTGTTGTTGCTGGGGTAGTGCGACTGCATGAGCGGCACCTCGCACTCGGAGCCACCAGAAAGCATTGCTGCCTCCGGCACCTTGCAGCCATGGCTGCTCAAGTCCCCATTTTCCAGGCAGGCTTTAACCCCTTCCAGCTCCAGCGGGCTGGCGTCCACCCCGGCGCCGGCACGCGCCTTGGCCTGGTGGTGCCGGCGGTAGTACATGGCGGCAGTGACCACCACCACCAGCAGCAGCGCGGCGGCCACCACAGGGACGAGGATCAGGGCGAGGTTGGGGTCCTGGCTCTGGGTGACAGGGGAATGCTGCTGCAGGCTGAGGGGCAGGGTCTGTGCTTCGGCACAGTGCTCCTCCTTGGGGACCTCCCCCAGCGCCCCGATGCAGACGCGGTAGGTGCAGTTGGGTTTCAGCGCCCGCACCGTGTACTCGGAGAGCGAAGCCGGCAAACGCAGCATCACCGGCCGCTTGTCCGGCCCCGAGAGGTTCCGGTAGCTCAGGCGGATGCCCTTCAGCTGTGCCTTGGACTGGACGTAGTTGTGCAGGTCCACCTTGAGAGAGGTGCTGCCCACCTGCGCGATGCTGATCCGCCGGCCAGGCGGTGGGGCCGGTGTGCCCGGGGCGGGCGTCGTCCCCCTCACCTCCACCTCACAGTACACCCCGGCAAAGCCCGCGGGGCACAGGCACTGCAGGAGGTTCTGTGCCCCCAGGTGGCAGGTGCCGCCGTTCAGACACGTGCGAGGGGGGCAGATGGGCGGCGGGGAGCTGGTGGGGGACGGGGTGCCGCTGAAGGGCACTGGCGTGGAGCTGCCCTGGGGGTCCCTGGCCCCCGGGGTGGGCGC
Organism: Neopelma chrysocephalum; assembly: GCF_003984885.1. Taxonomy (NCBI): domain Eukaryota; kingdom Metazoa; phylum Chordata; class Aves; order Passeriformes; family Pipridae; genus Neopelma; species Neopelma chrysocephalum. The sequence continues at coordinate 543,300 of NW_020897722.1, forward strand.
AGCGGTGCTGGCAGGCGGGGGTGGGCGGTGGGTGGTGGGCAGCAGTGCGGGGGGCGGCAGCGTGGTGGTGCGGGGGGTGGTGGGCGTGGGGGTGGTGGTGGGGCAGCCAAAGTCAGAGTACTGCAGGTGGTGGAGGAGCTTGCCGGAGTTTTTGGGGGGGAAGTGGCAGCGCGTCTCCTCGGGGCGCCGCAGCACCACACCGCTGGCGTTCACCCACTGCACCAGCCAGCTCATCTGGCAGATGCAGTTGAAGGGGTTGCCGGCGGCCGTCACAGCCCGCAGCCTGGGGAAGAAGCTGGAGAAATCCCGAGGGATGGTGTTGATGTTGAGGTTGCTGATGTCCAGCTCCTGGAGGTTGTGAAGGCTCTGGAAGTTGTCGGCCGGCAGCTGGGAGATTCGGGCGTTGCCGGCCAGGCTGAGCCTGGTGAGGCTGCCCAGCCGCCGCAGCACCGCCGGGACGCGCTCCAGCAGGTTGTCAGAGACATCCAGCTCGTGGAGGTTGTTCTGGACCTGGAAGAGCTCCTCGTTTAAGCTCGTCAGGCCCAGCCCCGCGATCTTCAGGGACTCAATGTTGACAGCATGGAAGGCCCCTGGTGCAATGGTGGGGATCTTGTTCCAGCTGATGTCCAACAGCAGGAGGTTGGGCAGGTCAAGGGGGGGCACAGCCCTGAGCTGGTTGTTCTGCAGCTTCAGCTCCAGCAGATTCTCCAGTGTGTCAAAGGCAGCAGCGTGGATATGCTGGATCCTGTTCCTCTGCAGGTAGAGCCGTTCCAGCAGCCGCAGCCCGTGGAAGGTCTCATTGGTGATCTCCTGCAGCTGGTTGGAGGACAGGTCCAAGTTGACGAGATCTGTCAGAGGCTGGAAGATGTTTTTCTGGATGCTGGTGATCTTGTTTTGTGAGAGGTCCAGGAGCTGGAGGGCAGGCAGGCCTGCAAAGCTGTCCTCACTGAGCGTTGTGATGCCATTCTCAAAGACGTAGAGGGAGAGGGTGTTGGAGGGCAGCCCCTGGGGCACCGTCTGGCCCCGCCTGGCCGCACACAGGATGGTCTTGGGGTCTTGGCACTGGCATCCCGCGGGACAAGCCCTGGCCAGCTCCCCACAGGCCAAGAGGAACAGCGTGCAAAGGATCAGCTGGTTCATGGTGTCAGCTCTGTGGAGAGAGAAATGCAGCCAGGGTTAGGGGCCGGGCCCTGCTGGGGGGTATCCAGGGCTGGCAGGGCTGTGGGTCACCTCTGAATCCCTGGGACAGAGCTGGTGAGAGTGAAACAGCACGTGGGCTGCCCACCCCGGCTCCATACTCTTTCCCCTCCCCAGACCTCCAGGATTTAGGGACATGGTACCATTGTGCACCCCAGGCTCTACCATGAGACACATCCCACTGGTATTTGGACTGTCTCCAGTGGCACACCAAGATTTCCTCCCCCCCCCCAATACACACAAGGGCCCCAACCACCCCCACTGCTCAGCAGGGTGCAAATCAAACACGGGGGATGTGGAGAATCAGAGCACCGGGAAGGGGTGGGAGCCTGGCCAGCCTTCCCTGCACTGAGCTGAGCTTAACCCTTTGCTTGTGCCATCCCGGCAGCTGCATCCACGGGGGCTGCTCCTGCCTGGATCACCAGTGGCAGCAATCTCTCCTGGGGACAAGCCATTTGTGTCCCCACAGAGTCCAGGGGCTCATACCCACCCCCAGCCAGCCCCTGGCCCCACGGGTCACCTTGCTGTTCCCCTCCCTGCTGCACTCCAGGGACTCAGCACAGCACCATGGGCTGTGTCCTTGTCCCTTGGGGACTAGAGACAGCAGGGATGGAGGGGAAGATGCTCTGGAGTGAGCAAGGCTGTAACCACCCCTGCCCCAGCCCCCCATGGATGCCCCAGCCAATGTTGCAGCCGCTGGCTGTGCCACATGGAGCTGGTTCCTCTCTCAGCCCCATCTTTTAGCCCTTTTAATGATACGAGGCTGGGCCAGGGACCCACTGTCTCCTGCCACCCCATCAGGGGTAAAGGGAGGTGGTAGAGGGGGGTCCCCAGGCAGGGAAGAGGCAAACCCTTCCCCAGCATTGGCCTGCCTCCTCCCTGCTCAGAGCTGTCAGAGCTCCAGGCAAACGCCCCCCCTGCAGCTCAGAAGGGGCCCTCTCCATGTGCGGGGGGCTGCCGGGTCACACAGCAGCACGTGCCGCCTGCCCCGGCCCGTCGGCGCTGCAGGGACACCACATCCTGTGCCAGCAGGGTCTGGACCTGTGCTGTGTCCCCTCGTCCCCCTGCTGGGGTGTCAGCCAGGGTTAACACGGTGACTGGCTCTGTCCTCACCTCTTCCCAAGCCGGCCCCCCCCAGGGTGGGGTGCACCCGAGGGTGGGGTGCGCCCACGGCTGGGCAGGGTCACCACAACTGCCTGAGTCACTTGGCTTGACCAGCCCTGCCCTGACACGACCTGTGCCGTCAGCCCCTGATGCTGGGGAGGAGCTGTGTTGCATCCAGGGGGTCACTGTCACCCAGGGGGTCACCGTCACAGCATCCCCTCCCTGGCACCCCCAACTCAGTCATCTCGCAGATGCTGGGTCCCCCCACACCTCCACATCACAGCCAATGTGCAACACAAGGACCACAAGGACAGAGTAGAAACAAAACCACATTGTGGAGACCTTGTGAAGTGTATTTTGAGGCTGGGGGCAGACCTGGCACCCCTTGAGATGGCTCCAGCAGCTGGAGCATGCTGGCTGGCAAGAGAGCCCATGGCATGAGGTGCTGGCATGCCAGCAGTGCCACCACCATGCCAGGCTACCCGGGTGGACAGTCCCGGAGCAGGGCCAGGCCTGCGGGATGCTGGCGAGGCCGGGGCTGGTTTTGCAATGCCAGGGTCGGGTTTCGCTGACATGTCCGCGCTGCAACCAGCTGCTGACTCCAAGTCTCTTTCGTCCCTTTAATTACGCTGGCATTTCCTCCCTGCCTGCCAGGCTCCCCGCTCCAGGCAGGTTTGCCCAGCCCGGCCACCGGGCATCCATGCCCGGCCACGAGCGCCGGGCAGGCTGGCACGGCCGCTCCGCGCGCCTCCACCGCCGCCCCCTCGGCATCGCCCGCTCCGCTGGCACACGCCGCCTCCACCACAGCCCGATGCTATTTCAAGGCAGCGAGAGGTTTAACCCAGCCCAGGTCACCCCCAGAAACAAGGGACAGGGAAACGGCCTCCCCAGGTCCTGGCAGGGTCCCCAAGGGTGGAGAGGAGGCCCCGGTTCTGCTGGAGGTGTTGGGGCCGCCCTGCCAGCGGCCCACTGCTGCCTTGGCTGGGCTCCCCCGCGCCTGCACCGCAGATATTTGCCGTATTATTCATATTTTCCGGCTGTGGGGAGGATCTGGGCTCGGATTCCCCCAGTCCCGGCTCAGCCTTTCCCTGCCAGCCTGCTGGGGTGGGAGTGCAGTGTCCCCCTTCCTGCCTGCAGCCCCCCAGGCTGGGCAATCCCGCTGCTGTCCCACTTTGCATCCACCACACGTTTTAACAACAAGGACGATGCTCTCCCCACGCCGCAGGGTGACACCTGTGCAGGACAGGCTGGAGGAGCCCTCCTGGGGGTTCCTGCCCTTCCCCACTGCCTGGGGACCTCAGGGAACCAGGCAGAGCCAGGATGTCCCTTTCCGCACCGGCAAGCAAGGCCCCAAGGCCGAACAAAGCCAGCGTTGTTGCTGGCCGGTGGGTTGCCACCTTGGCTGGTGGCACCAGGGCAGGAAGGACAGGGGCCCTGCTCACAGCTGGGCCCTGAACTCCATCCCTGTCACCGCAGGGAGGGACGTGGTGCCTTTACCGGGCAGGATGCAGAGCTGCTCCCCTCCCTTACACCCCCCAAAGCAAGCTGATGTCAGCACGTGCCCCCTCCCGAGAGCCAGCTGGGGGGATGCAGGATTAAGCCCTTAATCCTCCTCCCTTTCAACCCACCCTGCGCTGCCTCAGCTCCCACCTCCTCCCGCTCCCCTCCCTATTTAATTAAAGTTTCCGCAGCAGCCCCGCAGGAATGCAGGCCTGGTTATTGCATTCCCGGGAGCACTCGCCAGCCCCTCCATCCCGCTCCTGCCCCTTTGACCCGGCCGTGCTCCCCATCTCAGGTGCTGGCAAGGAGAAAAACCAGCAGAGCCGCTTCACCAGCAGCCAAACCGCCTCGGGAGGAGCCGGAACGCCGGCGGAGGGTGGGAGGAGGCCGGTGATGGTGCCACGCGTGGCCCGGGCGGCACGGGCAGATTCCTCTGCAGTGACTGGGGTGGCCGCGGCTGTCCCCGAGCGCTTCCTCGTGCCGTGTCCCGCCGGCAGAGCCAGCCAGGCAGGCAGCACTTGCGTCAGGGCCACCCGGCGAGGCCGGCTGGCCTTGGCGTGGTGCAGGGGAAAACAGTAATTAGTGTCATCCCTGACGGCGGCACTGCCCAGTGCCGTGTGGGCAGCGCACGGCTGGGTCAGGGCAGCCTGGCCGCCCCGGCCCCAGCAGGACCTGTCGGCGCAGGGCGTGTTGACAAGAGTGGGTGTGTAGGGGTGACGTGACTGAGGGGTTTTGGCTGGGAAGAGGAGTCTTGGAATTGGAGCATCTCTGCTGAGATACATTGGCTCCTGTGGCAACTGGCAGCCTGGGAGGGAGCCAGGTGTGGAAAGGAACATTTACCCCCACGGTGCCCCAAAGTCACACCCAAAGAGGGTGACGGGGGCCAGCACCCTCCAATTGCACCCTGGGTGACAACAAGGCACGCAGGGAGCTGGCGGCAGGAGGAGCGGTGGGGTATCCCCGGCAGCCAGGTTGGCTGGTGGCCCTGCTGGCACCCGTCCCTCTGTGCCAGCCAGGGAGAAACCCTCACAAGCAGCGCCTTGGGACCCGCTTGGCCCTGTGGCGGGTCAGCGACCCAGGACACTGACCCCCAAGGACAGGCAGGGCAAGGGCAGCCAAACCCCACCCCAGCCGAGCCTTCTGCTGAGGAGGGTGGTGGTGGTGAACATGGCTGTCAGCAGCTCCCACCTCTGCCTGACCCCAACAGGAGAGCCCTGCTGCCACGTCTGCCAGGACAGGGTGAGCACAGGATGGGCCCAGGACCGTGCCAGTCCCATGGGGGTCCTGGACCTCTTCTGGCAGGGTGGGTCACTGCCACCCACTCATGCTGGATGGAGCTGTGCTCCATGTTAGCCCCAGACACATCTCTCCCCTTACCCTCAGCACCAGGCCGAGGTGCCTGGGCCAGACCCCAGCACATCCCACGGCAGGACAGGCACGGGAGATCACGGGCCCTGCCTGCACCCTCATCCCAGCCCACCACAGTGCCATCCCCCAGCCTGGCCGAGGCCCTGCCACCAGCCCTGGCGGGAGCCAGCCGGGTGCCCCTGGCTCAGCCGAGGCCTCGCAGGGAGCAGAACACACCAACCCCCATCCGAGGCCCGGAGGAGTCGCCGGCCCTGGGTGTCCTGCCTGGGGCCGAGGCCCGGGTGACACCCTGTCACCGTGGGTGCCCAGCCCACCCCGGGTGCCGCCCGGCCCAGGGCCCCTCGGGCCCCGCCGTCCCCTAAGCCCCCCGGTGGCCGGCAGAGCCCCCTCTCGCCCGTGGGCGGCCGCCGCACGAGCCCCAGTGGCTGCGTGGAGGGTCGGGCGGTGCCGCGGCCGCGGGACTCACCGTGGCGGGCGGTGCGGGGCCGTGCGGGGCCGTCGGGGAGGGCGGTCAGTCCATGGCGCGGGCGGATCGACGGCCGGGCGAGCACTCCCCTCTCTGGCGGCGCCGAGCGCGGGGGGCGGCTTTTAAACCGCGAGGGCGGGGCCTGCCCTCCCGCCGGCCGCCCATTGGCTGAGAGAACGGCGGGGGGCGGGACACGGCGGGCACGGAGGCCCCGCCCCCCGCGCACCTGGGGCCCGACTGGGGCGGGACCGCGGGGACCCCCGGGACCCCCGGGACCCTGGAGTCACAGGGACCCTCCGGATCTCTGGGATCTCAGAGTCACAGCGACCCCCGGGACCCCCGG
>NW_020897722.1:549287-569147 GCF_003984885.1 Neopelma chrysocephalum
TCACAGCGACCCCCGGGACCCCCGGGACCCCGGAGTCACAGGGACCCTCCGGATCTCTGGGATCTCAGAATCACAGTGACCCTTGGGACACCCAGGACATCTGCGACTCCAGAGTCACAGGGACCCCTGGGCACTCCACAGGACCTCTGGGATCACAGGACTCCTCAAAGTCACAGAAATTTCTGGGACCCCCAGAACCTTCCAGACTCACAGGGACCTCGGGATCCCAGGAGCTCCCAGAGTCATAGGGACCCCAGGGCTCCCCAGAGTCACAGGAACCCCCAGGATCCACAGGGACTCCATGAGATCTCCTGGACCTCCAGAGTCACAAGAATACCCAGGACCAAGAGAATATTCAGGACTCTGTCAGTTCCCAGACCCTGCAAACCTTCCATGTCTCCAGCCCCAGGACCTCCAGCATCCCTGGGGCTGGGGTCCCAGGGACCCCAGCACCTCTGGTGTGTAGACACACAGGTATAGGGGGTAGGTGCAGGTGAAGGTATCTCCCTCATATCCCCAGCACCCACGGGACCCCTGGCACCACTAGTAACACCAAGGGCTGAGTGTCCTTGGCACCCCCATATCCAGTGTGGCCAGGGTAATCAGGGTCCCTGGCACCCATGGGACCCAGTGCCCTGTGATCCTGGTCTCTCCATGCCCCTGGCATCCACAGAGCCCCTGCCACTGTCTTCTGGGGGATGGGAGGCAGTGGGTGGCCCTCACAGGGCTGTCCCTATGCCCTGGTGGCAGCAGAGCTGTGCCCAGTGCTGCAGGACAACATCCCCTGTTTGGCATGGTGAAGATGGCACAGGCTGGTCTGGGACAACCAGGCACCCAGGGTGCCCTTGTCCCAACCCCGTGCCCCTGTGGTGGTGGTAGTGCTGCTGACAGTGGTGGCAGCAGGGCAGGGGACCCCAGTGCCTGCCATGGGCATCCCATCAGTGTTTGCCTGGGTTGTGTCAACAGCCCTGGGGCAGGACAGTGCCATACCAGCCACACCTATCCTTCATGGCATGGGATGGCATGGAACACCTCTCTCCCCTTGGCACAGCCACAGAAATGTCAAACAAAGGTAACAGATTGTCCCTTCAGTCTCTGCCTGCGACCCTCCCTCCTCAACCCCTGACACGGGAAGGCACAGGGGTGACTCCGTGCTTTTGTCACCACTGTCCCCTCAGGCCACTGAGTATTCCCTGTTACAGATCCCTCTGGTCTCCTTCTGCCACCAAGCGCCCCCCCAGCCATGGTCCCCTCTGGCCATGGAGCATGTCCTGACCACCAGACCCTCAGTCACGAGCATCCCCCCAGCCATGGTCCCCCTCAGCCGTGGAGCAGCCCCGGGCTGCAGGCTGGGACAGGGTGCAGGACAAGGAGCAGGGACACGCTCCAGCGGGCACAGCCCAGCCTCAGGGCACTCCCCGGGCTGGTCAACACCGCAGGTGCCAGGGTGTGCCACGCGCCCACCCAAAACTGGCCAAGCCGGCCCGGCCGGCCCTGGGGCTCCCCTGCAGGTGCCAGTGGCTTTCCTAAGTGAGGTCGGGTGCAATGTCCGGGTTCTGGGAGCAGGGCTGGGAGCAGGATGCCCCACAGCTGGGCACGGCTTCGCAGCAGGCACCGAGCATCCGGGGCTGGGAGCAGCTGGCAGTGCCATCCTGCTGCCAACATGTCACCCCAGGGTGGGACAGTGCGGGTCCAGCTGTAAGCTGGGGACTAGCCCAGCACCCTGAGGGCACCCCCCAGCTCCACCACTGCCCTCCAACCGCTGACAGGATCTGATCCTGCCCTGCACTGCCCCAGCACAGGTTTGGGTGCGCACCAGCCAGGGAAGCAGGATCCAGCACCACGGCCTTCAGGGTGCTGCACTGAGGGGTGCCCTCAGCTCAGCACCCCCAGCTCAGCATCCCCTTCCCTTGCAGGGTGACCATCCCACTGTATGACGCCGACACGGGGCTGCTGGTGTTGGCAGGGAAGGTGAGGTCCCACAGCAGCGGGGTGCAGGGGGGTACAGGGGGATGCAGGGGAGTGTAGTGAGGTGCTTGTGGGTGCAGTGGGGTATAGAAGCATGCAGGGGTTGCAGGGGGTTGCAGGAGGCTGCAGAGGGGTGCAGGAGATGCAGCAGGGTGCATATGGGTGCAGCGGGTACAGGAGGGCACAGAAGGGTGCAGGAGAGCGCATCGAAGTGCATGTGGATGTAGGAAGGTGCAGTGGGGTGCAGGGATTGCAGCAAGGTGCATGTGGGTGCAGAGGGGTACAGGAAGGTGCATGTGGGTGCGATGGGGTGCTTCCTGCAGCCTCACTCATTCCCTGTCCACTCCACCTCTCTTCCAGGGAGAAAACCTCCTGTACTGCTTTGAGGTGGCCCCCACGCAGCCAGCGCTCACCCAGGGTAAGCAGGTCCCACCCCGCACCGGGGTCATGGCAGCCCTGGGGGGCTCACCCCTGCCTGCACTGCCCACCTCATGTCCATCCCCCCCTCCCCACAGTGACCCAGTGCCGGACAGAGGGCTGCACGTGGGGCCTGGCGGCCGTGCCACGCCGGGCCCTGGACGTCATGGCCTGCGAGGTGCTGCGTGTCCTGCAGCTCACCGACACTGCCCTCGTCCCTGTCAGCTACGTGGTGCCACGCAAGGTGAGGGGGGGCTGCTGGTGGCCCTGTGTCGTGGATGCCTGGTTTCATCTCATGGGTGACACCTCGCCAGCACCAGGTGACAAAAGGCACCCGGGTGCAGTGGGACCCCAATCCCCAGCCTGGGGAGAGCAGAAGAGGAGGTCAAACCTGGGAGCTGGCAGTGGGTCACGGAGTGTGAGTTTGCTGCGTGCTGGATCTGGGAAGCTGGGTGCTGCCTGAAGACTTGGGGTGCTGGAGAGTGGATGCTGATAGCTGGGTGCCACCTGCTGGGTGCTGTTGTGCAATAGGTGCTGGGTGCTTAAAGTGGATGAAATTTGGGTGCTGGGTAGTGGAGTCTGGGTGCTGGAGGTGTCTGGGGGTGTCCAGGACTGCCTCAGCTGCAGCAGGAAGGAGGCTGTGGGACTTTGGGAACACCCACCTTGCCCCATCCCTTCTCCCACAGTCTGTCCAAGACTTCCATGAGGATCTGTTCCCTGACTGCACTGGGACCCTGCCGGCCACCAATGCCCAAGCCTGGTGGGCAGGCGACAACCAGCAGGTCAGTGTCACCCAGGGGTGTGTCCTTGCCCCATGGGGCATGGGGCATTGCCACTGCCCCATGCCCACCACTGTGCCTGGTGCAGGTGGGGAGGGTGAGCCTGCACCCTGCACGGAGATCCACAGAGACCTTCACCTCCCCTGTCATCGCCTTCACCCACCACACCAACACTGGCCACACCGACACCGATATCAGCCACGCCGACACTGACATCGGCCACACGGACACCGACATCGGCCACACCGACGCCGACCGGAGTGTGAGCATGGGGTGCTGGGAATGTGCTTTGGATGCTGAGGGGGGGTCCCTGCCACCTTTATACAGCAGGGAAAGGCCGGGCTACCAGCACCCCCTGCCCACCTGCTATCTCTCCTGTAGGAGGCCAGTGGCTACTCCTCGCCATCCTCGCTGGCCTCGCCAGGCAGTGCAGCCACCTCGCTCTCAGCCAGCACCGGCCCCTCCAGCGGCTTCGCCAGCAGCCCCAGCCAGAAGTCCCTGCAGAGCATTTTGGGTGAGCAGGCAGCAGGGTGAGCTCGGGGTCCCTCACTGAGGAGGGGTTCGGGGCACTCACCTACCCCTCACCCGCTGCAGGGCCCAGCTCCCGCTTCCGGCACGCGCAGGGCCGGGTGCTGCACCGCGACTCCCACCTCACCAACCTGCGGGGGCTCAGCCTCACCACACCGGGCGAGTGCGACGGCTTCTGTGCCAACCACCAGCGCGTCGCCCTGCCCCTGCTCACCACCGGCGGCCAGATCGCCGTGCTCGAGGTACCCCGGAGCGGCTGGAGGCCGGCACGGCGCCGTGAGTGCCATGCCAGTGACTCCCGTCTCTTTCCCGCAGCTTTCCAAGCCCGGCCGCCTCCCCGACACAGCCGTGCCCACCATCCAGAACAGCGTGGCAGTGGCCGACCTCTCCTGGGACCCCTTTGACCCGCGGCGCCTCGCTGTGGGTGTGTGTGCCAGCCCCGCTAGAGCGTACCGGGATAGTCCCCTGGCTCCAGGCGTGCTGATCACCACATTAACCACTGCCCATCCTTTTTGGTCCCCAGCCGGTGAAGACGCCAAGATCCGGCTGTGGCGGATCCCTGAGGGAGGGCTGCAGGAGACACTGCAGGAGCCTGAAGCCATTCTCCAAGGTGAGGGGGCGCACCGAGCACCCTACACTGGGGACAAGCCAGCCCAGTGGTGTCCACAGCTGGGGACAACCACGCACCACTCAATCTTCCCAGGTCACACGGAGAAGATTTACTCCATCCGCTTCCACCCCGTGGCATCCGATCTCCTGGTTTCCTCCTCCTACGACATGACCGTGCGGATCTGGGATCTGAGCGCCGAGCAGGAAGTCTTGTGCCTGCAGGGACACACAGATCAGGTAAGGAATGACAAGCCTGGGGACACCTGAGGGGTGACTTTGGGACACTGAGGGGACACAACATCTGTCTACCCAGATCTTCAGCATGGCTTGGAGCCCAGATGGGAAGAAGCTGGCGACAGTGAGCAAAGACGGACGGATACGGCTCTACGAGCCGCGGTGCAGCCCTCAGCCTCAACAGGTACAATCACGGCACTGAGGGTGGGCTGGAGAGGTGGGGCTGCAGGCAGGAACGCCCCCGAGGGCACCTGCCCGCACCCCCAGCTCTCTCTGAGCAGGCAGAGTGACCTTCTCCCCACACAGGAGGGTCCAGGTCCCGAGGGGGGACGCGGAGCACGCCTGGTTTGGGTTTGCGGTGGCGACTACCTCCTGGTGTCCGGCTTTGATAGGTAAAGAGGGGGACACGTGCCAGGACAGGGACACCAAGGGACACCATGCTCCCCCTCATTGAACCCTCCCCACAGCCGCAGTGAGAGGAGGATCCTCCTGTACCGGGCACAGGCTCTGCCTGAGGGACCCTTGTCCGTCCTCGGGCTCGATGTGGCCCCTTCCACCCTCCTGCCCTTCTACGATGAGGATACCAGCGTTGTCTTCCTCACTGGCAAGGTGAGGGCTTGCCCTCCAAAAAACTGGGGGGCTACCTGTCTACAGCACCCCAAAAGTGCAGAGGGACCCTCCATGCACCTTGACAGCCCCTGTCTCACTCCATCCCCAGGGTGACACCAGAGTCTTTCTCTATGAGGTGACTCCTGAGCCCCCCTATTTCCTTGAGTGCAACAGCTTCACCTCCAACGAACCCCACAAGGTAAAGAGGGGCAGTGCTGCCTGTCCCTGACCCCTTGCCTGCGCTGCCAGACCCCGCTCACGCCCCCACCCCACCAGGGCTTCGTCTTCCTGCCCAAAACGACGTGTGAGGTGCGGGAGGTGGAGTTCGCCCGCGCGCTGCGCCTGGGGCAGAGCACCCTGGAGCCCGTGGCTTTCCACGTGCCACGTGTCAAGGTAGGTGGGGGGTAAGGGGGAGGCTGGCCGTGTTCTGGGATGGGGACAGAGGCAGGGGACGCCCCTCAACGTCACTTGCCCCCACAGAAGGAGTATTTCCAGGACGACCTCTTCCCGCCGACCCGCGTCTGGTGGGAGCCGGCCCTGGGTGCCGGTGCCTGGCTGGCGGGGCAGGACGGGCAGCAGCGCCGCGCCAGCCTGTGCCCGGCCGGCATGGTGCCAGGTGGGTGAGGGGCAGGGCAGGACCCCCAGCCCACGGGGATGGTGTGGGGGGCTGTCGGCCACGGGGCGAAGCCCTCCTGCCCCACGGTTATGCCGCTCTCCCAGTGAGCGAGGCCCCGAAAGAGGCTCCGGCTCGGAAGTTCGTCCCTGCATCCGTGTACCTGGAGGAGAAGTCGGACGAGCAGAAGAAGGAGGAGGTGGGTGCTTGGGTGGGGAGACCGCCCTGCAGTGGGGCTGGGGGTGATGTCCCGTGCCCCACGGCTCTGCCCGGCCTCCCCACAGCTCCTGAGTGCCATGGTGGCCCGGCTGGGCAACCGAGATGACCCGCTGCCCCAGGACTCCTTCGAGGGGGTGGATGAGGACGAGTGGGTAAGTGCAGGGACTTGGGAGGGGAGACACGACCCCCGTCGGGTCTCATCAGACCCTGCCACGCCCGTCACCCACACCGAGTGTCCCGCAGGACTAGGCTGGACCCGGCACCCCAAGGACCACCCGGCAAACCCCGCACCCGCAGGGCCGGCGGGGGAACCGAGAGGAGAGAGAGGAGGAGGAGGAGAAGGAGGAGGAGCAGGATGTGCAGGGCCTGCCGCGGGCAGGACCCGCTATTAAAGCCGCTGCACCAGCACCGCGTCCTGCCGTGATCCCGGGACACCGCGGGGAGCACCGGGGGGCGGACACCGGGGCGGACACCGGGGGACACGGGGACCAGGGGGCACCGGGACAGCGGGGACACAGGGACCGGGGGGCACCGAGACCGGCACAAGGGAGGACACGGGGACTGGGGAGACACAGGGACCGTCCCTGGAGGAGACACAGGGAGTGGAGCCGGGGGGACACAGGGACGGGGGGGGGACAGGGACCGACAGCGGGGGGACACCGTGGCCGGCAGGACACAAGGATCGGGGGGGGGGGGAACAAGGGGAGCGGGGGGGGGGCCAGTGGGAGGGCGGGGGACACAGGGACAGGCACCGGTAGGACACGGGTACTGGGGGGGACACGGAGACCGGCGCCGGGGGGCACAGGGACCGAGGGGACACAGGGTGCGGCACCAGGGGGAGCAGAAGGACCTGCACCGGGGTGACACAAGGAGCGGGAGTTCACAGGGACCGGCATCGGGAGGGAGACGGGGACTGGGGCGGAGGGAAGTCGCGCCCCACCCGCCCGCCACTGCCCGGACCTCCCGCGCGGCGCGGCCGCCAGGGGGCGCTGAGCCCGCCAGGGGACGCTCCGCCCCGCGCCGCCGCCGTCTCGGTGCCCGCCGTGACCCTCGCCCCCGGCCACGTGACCGCCGGGGGCGGAAGAGGCGGTGGGGACATGGTGAGAGGGGACGGGGCGGGGGGACGGCGGGGATGGGGCTGGGCAGGGACCGGGGACGGGCACCGAGCCCGCGAGTGTGCGAGGGAGCTGGGTCTGGGGGGGCAGGGACGGGGGAGAGCGGACAGGACAGTGGGAGGGGGGACAGGGACAGGGGGAGAGGGACAGGACACGGGAGGAGTGACAGGGCCTGGGGAGGGGGAGCAGGGACAGGAGAGGGGGGATAGGGCACGGGAGAAGTGACAGGGCCTGGGGAGGGGTAGACGGGGCGGACAGGGCAGAGGAAGGGGGACAGGGCCAATGGAGAGGTGACAGGGCCTAGGGAGGGGGTCACAGGGCCAGGGAAGGGGGGACAGGGTCGGGGAAAGGGGGACAGGGCCAGGGATGGGTAGGGCAAAGCCCCAGGAGACAGGGAGAGGTGACAGGGTGAAGGCCCTGTGTGGGGATGGGGCCCCGTGGTGGCTGTGACAGCAGGATGTCCCCGCAGGCCAAGTACCTGGCACAGATCATCCTGGTGGGGGCCCAGGTGGTGGGACGGGCCTTCATGCGGGCGCTGCGTCAGGAGTTCGCAGGTAGGAGCTGTTACACTGCTCTGAGTGCTCCGTGTGCCCACACTGCCCTGCCCCAGCTCTGCTCTGCACCCCCACCCTTCCCCAGGAACCCCAGTGCTCCCCGTACCCACACTCTGCCCGCAGGGGACACCTGCCAGGCTGTCACAGTGTGACAGTCCTCACCCACCTCCCAGCACTGGCCTGGTGGTGTTCATCTCAACCCAGGCTCCCAGCAGCCTTCCCAGGCTCCAGCCTGGCTCTGGCACCGCTGCCAGGCTCCCAGAGATCCCAGCACCCCAAAGGGCACAACAGGATAATCCCTGGGACAGGAGAGCCCCAACCCTGCCCCGCCTGCAGCAAACGGTGCCCCCCTGACCCCTGACACATCCCCGGCACTGGGATCACATCCAGGGGTGATTGGAGGGGGGCAGAGGGGGACACTGGACTCTGAGCACCTCAGAGCCCGGGGGCTTTGCTGCCTGATTCCCCCCCAAGGCCTGCAGGTCACGGGGATCACTGTGGGGGTCTCATGGCCTGGGTGTCTCCGGCAGCGAGCCGGGCAGCAGCCGATGCACGAGGACGCTCCGAGAGGCCCCAGTCTGCTGCCGCCTCCAGGATCATCGGCATCAGCCTCCAGGAAGCTCAGCAGATCCTCAATGTCACCAGCCTCAACCCTGAGGAGATCCAGAAGGTAGAGGGCCCCTCAGAGCCAGGGACGGAGGGCCCTGTCTGCCCTGAGGGTGCTGCCTGGCATGGGGGTGACAGCTGTTCCCCAGTGCTGTCCTGGGCCCAGTTAATCCCAGTTGGAGGATTCCTTGCCCCAGCTGGAGCAGCCCTCGGGGCTTGGCCCCTGCATCTGCCCAGGGGGGCTGCTCAGGAAAGGGGACATGGGATCCCCGGACGTGCCCGACCGGGAATGTGGGAACTCACAGTGGAGTCAGGCAGAGCCAACATGTCCCCAAGATCACACCTGTCACCTCCAGCAATGCTGCAGGGAGCGGGAGGCCCCCAGGGTTTGGGAATGGGGAAGGTGGAGATGAATCTGAGCCGGAGCTTCTCTCGGCAGAACTACGACCACTTGTTCAAGGTGAACGACAAGTCTGTGGGAGGCTCCTTCTACCTGCAGTCCAAGGTGAGTGAGGGAGCAGCGGGGGCTGTGCCTGTGTGGGCACCTTCCCCTGCCTGGGATTTGGGACAGGCAGAGCCCGAGCACCCCTGTGGGTGAGGCAGTGAGGGGAAGTGTCACCCCATCCCTGTGTGTCACCCCGTGTCCACAGGTGGTGAGAGCCAAGGAGCGGCTGGACGAGGAGCTCCGCATCCAGGCCAAGGGCGACAAGGAGAAGGAGCGGAAAGCTGAGACGTGACTCCCGCCACCCCTGGCCCCCGTGTCCCTCTCACCCTTAACTTATAGGTGGCCAATAAACACCGTGTCCTCCAGCACCTGGCCTGGCTGCTCCGTGCCCGGGGAGGGAGCAGGGACTTGCCCACTGCTGCCCCCGAGGGATCAGCCCCTGCCCTGGGGACAAGGAGGAGGAAGAGGGAGGCAGCTGGGGAAGAAGGGGTGTCCTCGGGGCATCAAGGGCTGCCAGGGCTCAAATGGCACTGGGGGAGGCTGTGGGAGCTATTTTTGGGCGGGGTTGGATGCTCTTGGACTGAGTGCACGGATACCTCTGGCTCTATACCCTGGGGGTGCTGTGCCATTACCCTTCTCCCATCCCAGTGGATGACTGCTGGGTTGAGGGGGGGGACACACGCTGTGGCTGTCCCCACCTGCAGCTCATCCTGCTGCAGGGCTTCACTGGTGCCAAGGAGTGTGGGGACACAGCCAGGGGTCAGTCAGAGCCAGCTGTTCCCCCCACAGGTCACACCCACCCCCTCCAGCACTCCTCTGCCCCCAGCATGGGCTCCTCACTGCTGTCACCATGGCCGCGGCATTGAAACAGGAACTTACTTCAACTTTATTGTTTTCTTAATAAACTTCCTCTCCCCTGGACGAATATAGTGTTACAGTCGTTAGCTTATCTCGTACTTGTGCAGTCCTTACACGCTACGCTAACAGCGATGGAGCCCAACAGGAGGAAAATAAAAACAACCCAGAAACTACGATAGAAAGGCACTTCGAGACCGTTAAAATACTGATGTCCTGGAATGTGCAACAACAAACCGACAAGGAGCGAGGAGACGTTACACCGGCCGGGGTGGCCTGGTCGATGGCCCGCGGCCATGCTGGGCTGGGGCAGCGCCGGGCGGCCGCCGGTGAGACCAGGGAGACCGGCTCCCTGCGGGGCGCGCGTGGCCGGGGCTCCTCAGCATGGAGGGGCAGCGCTGGGGAGACCCCCATGGTTCAGAGCGGGCCGTGAGTGGGGGTCCTGCCCGGCGGTGGGACGTACATATGGCCCCCGGGAGAGGCTTTGAGCTGTGCCCACGCTGAGGCTGGGCACGCTGCCCGCCCCACCACTGCCCCGTGGCTGGGGGCTCACCTGGGAGCATCCCACCGGTGCATCCCGAGGAGCGGGTGCCCCGCCAGCCAGTGCCGGCGGTGCCCAGAGCCGTGCCCGCGCCGCCCGCATGCGCTCACGGTGCGTGGTTAGGTATGAACGTAGCTAGAGGGGTCTGTGCCCGGCGCAGAGCCGGCGCGGCGAGCGGCACACGCGGCCGTGTGCCTTGTCACGGGAGGGCCGGGGAGGCGGCGGGAGGGTGCGGGCAGGCGCCAGGCCGGCGTGTGCCCAGCCAGCTGGGCCCGGCATGAGGGGCCATGGCTGCGGCACTGCCCGTGGCCGTGCCGGCCGTGCGGGGTGGGATGGCACGGCCGGGCACAGCTCGGGGCGGCGGGAGCGGGCGGTCCCCGAGCTGTCACCCCGCTGTCTGTGCGGCGGGAGGCCGGGGGGCTGCGGCCCCCCACGGCAGTGCCAAGGCTTCGGGCAGGGAGACGCCGTGTCAGCAGAAGCAGGAGAGCCCAAGCAGGGCCCTGTCAGAGCAAGGGGCTGGTCAAGAAATAAATAGCGGCATATCCGGCTGTCCAGGCCCGAGAGGGCAGGGGGACCCCCCTGTGCCCCCAGCTGCCCCCAGTGCAGGGTTGCAGCCGGCTCTGGCCGCCGAGGGATTATTGCTTTTCTCAGAAGAGTCCGTTCTTCTTTCGTGACAGTTAAAAGCACGAGCGAGGCCCCGCCGGGGCTGCAGGGGAAAGGAAGGGGCGATGCCCCTCCGTCCCCAGGGAGCGGGATCTGCCCACGGGACCGGCGGCTGGCCCTGGGCATCGTCGAGCCCCTCAGTTGACTGCGGCGGGTTTGAGCAGCAGGGAGCCGGGGGGGATGAGCACCCAGCCAGGGGGCAGCGCCTCGGGGCTGCCCCCCGAGCTGACACCGGCTGAGAGGTCAAGCACAGCCCCCGGCAGCAGTGCCAGGCTCTCGGGGAGCACCCGCGACCGCCCCGGCTCCGTCCTTTCGCCCCTCTCCTTCCGGGTGTCCGGCCCCTTGCCCGCCTTGGGAGGCCGCCCCTCAGCCCCGCTGCCCTTCTCCCCCTCGGCCTTGGCCCCGCCGGCCAGCAGCGACATGACAGGCAGCCCCAGCCCCGCCGCGAAGGGCGAGGGCAGCAGCGGGCTCTTGGCCAAGTTCAGGGGGCCGCCATTGAGGGGCAGGACGGGGCCGGGCAGGGCGGGCAGGGTACCCGCAGCCCCGCAGCCCAGGGCGCTGAGGTCGAGAGGTGCCGGTGCCAGAGGGATGGGCAGCGCCGGCAGCCCTGGGGGAGCGAAGAGGGCGGCGGGGTTGGGGATGACGAGCTGTGCCCCGTTAACGTAGGGCACCTCTGGCGAGCCCAGGGGCGTTTTGGGAGGCGGATGGACCTTGAGCATCTCTGGGTGCTCGGGGGAGACAAAATGCCCGTGGGCTTTGATGTGCTTGCGGAGGGAGCTGGGGTCAGTGTAGCGCTTGTGGCAGCCCGGCATCTTGCAGGAGTAGGGCTTCTCCACGTAGTGGGTGCGGGTGTGCTTGAAGCGGTCGCTGGAGTTGGAGTAACGCTTGTTGCAGCCTTCATAGGGGCAGATGTAGGGCTTCTCACCTGCGGGACAGCACCGGGTCTGCCGGGGGGCACCAGCCCTGCTGGGTCCCCTGTGCCCCCCCGGGCCCCGCTGCTCCCCCGGTGAGCGCGGTGCGGGGGCTGCACTGACCTGTGTGCGAGCGGTTGTGGATTTTCAGGTTCTCCAGGCGGGAGAAGCTCTTGTTGCAGGTGGGGCAGCGGTGTGGCTTCTCATTGGTGTGTGTCCGGATGTGGATCAGCATCTTGTACCTGCCGGGATCAGGGGAATCACAGAATCATGGAATGGTTTGAGTTGAAAGGGAGCTTAAAGCTCATCTCATCCCAACACACCTGCTGTGGGCAGGGACACTTTCCACCAGCCCAGGTTGCTCCAAAACTCATCCAACCTGGCCTTGAACACTTCTAGGGATGGGGCAGCCACAGCTTCTCTGGGCAACCTGTGCCAGGGCCTCACTACCCCCACGGGGAAGGATTTCTTCAAGATATAATCTAAATCTCTCCTCTTTCAGTGTAAAACCATTTCCCCTTGATCTATCACTATCTGCCTGTGGAAGTATCAGTAAGGGAATGTTAGGGAGGGGGTCAGTCCTGACTTCCAGGGCATGTTCTTGTCCCCGTACCCTGGCTATGGGGTGTGGGAACAGGGACATCCAGGCCAGTACAGTCATCCAGCCTGCCAGGACCTCACACCCTGCACCAGAGGAAGGGAGGGAGGGAGGGAAGGAGGGAGGGAGGGATGAGGGGAGGGAAGAAGGGATGAGTGGAGGGAAGGAGTGATGGACACTCCCCCTGCACAGGCCCAGTGCTGGGCTCCTGGCTCCCATAGCCCCCCCCAGGGACCCAGAGACCCCCCAGAGCCACCCATGCCCACCTGGCGTTGAAGCCCCTGCCATGGCGGGCACAGCCCTCCCAGTGGCAGCAGTACCCTGCATCCTTCTCAGGTTTGACATGGAAGTCATTGACATGGTCCACAAGGTCTTGCAGGAGGTCAAAGAACTGGTTGCACTGCGGGCAGAAGGCTGGGGGTGAGGAGGCCTGATGGGGTGGGCACTGGGGGTGGCCAGGACCCCCAGCAGGGCCAGCCCCTGCTCCCCATCCCACCCCAGCTCCCACCCGGACCACATGCACAGCAGGACCAGCATTTGGGGAGATGGAAATGGCCCTTTGCACGACCATCCCAGCCCCGTATCACCCTGCACAGCCCCCAGCTCCCCATGACTCCCCCTCCAGTCCTACATTGTCCCTGCACGGCCCTCCAGCCCCCAACCTCGCCCCCAGTCCTACAGAGCTCTGCCATGGCCTTCCAGCCCCACCTCAAAGCTTCCACACACCCCACCAGCCCCACAACTCTCCACAGTCCCCCCCATCCCTTCCTGCTGACCTTGGACCAGCGGCAGATGAGCTGCTTGGGCAGGGGCAGCTCAGGGGCGAGGCGTTTCTCCTTGCTGGGGGGCAGGAAGGCAGTGGGGGGCAGATGCAGGGCCCCCCCAGCCCCCAGTGGCAGGAAGAACTGGAAGGAGCTGGGGAGGCCGTCGATGTAGCGCAGGGACTGGAAATCCTGGAGCAGAGCCCGGATGAGGAGCCGGTAGGGGACGGGGCCAAGCTGGATAGAGACTCCAGGAGGCCCCAGAACCCTCCAGAGAGATCCCCAGAGATCCCCTAGCCCCCCCTGAGACCCCAAAGCCTCCCAGAGATGCTGAAAGATCCCCCATAGCCCCCCCCAGAGATCCCCTCATGCTCCCCAGAACCCCCCCTATGCCCCCCCCTCCCCCACCCCAGGGACCCCAAAACCTCACAGATACCCCCTGAGAGAGCTTCCCGGAGGCACCCTGGGGATGCCACTGGAGCCAGGGGGCAAGGGGGGAGGGCAGGCAGGACATTGACCCCAGGGTGTGTGTACACCGGCAGCACTGGGCACGCTGCCGAGGCTGGGAACGCCGTCTGGGCACAGTCCCCACCGCTGGGGACACCTCGCGGGGGGTCACGGCCGTACTTACGTGGGGGGTGAGGGGGCCGGGCAGGTCCCCGCTGCCCTGGCGCTCAGGGGACAGCGAAGCGCTGCCAGCCGGAGACTCCCCCCCGGAGCGGGGCGAGAGGCTGAGGTCCACCACCGGCACGGCAGCCGGGAAGCGCCCATCCCGCGGCTCCACCAGCCTGGAGTGTGCCAGGAGCCCGGGGGACGGCGAGGCTGGCACAGCACGGCGACCCCCTCGGCTGCCCCCTCGGCCATCCCCGACCGGCGGGGTGTCCGGGCGCTGGGGAGCGCGGGGTCGGGGCCCGGAGGGACCGCGCTTCTCCCGGGCAGCTCGCAGCTTGGAGATGCTCAGCTTGAGGTCCAGGGGCTCCTCCAGGGAATGCATGGTGCCGGGGTGGACTCTGCGGGGGACACCCGGGGGTCACCGCAAGGGTGGGGGGCACCAGTGCCACCCGGAGCATCGCCCCAGCCCGGCCCCATGGCGATGCCCGGCTCCGCTCCGGGCCGGAGGCCACGGTGCTGGCACAGGGACTGTGCCGTCCCTTCCAGCCACCCTGCAGCGGCCCCCTCCCGCAGCGGGCAAAGGGCAGCGCATGGCACCGGGCCCCCCCCCCCCGGCCCCTCGGTGTCCCCAGCATGTCCTCTTCGTGTCGCCGGCACAGCCCCTTGGCCCATGACCAAACCCTGCCGGGGATTGCCAAATCCCCCGGGCACCCGCGGCGCGGGAGCCGCGGTGTCCCCATTCTGCCCCCCCCGGCCCGTCCGCCCATCCATCCGTCCGTCCGTCCCCGCGGGCCTGCCCCAGCGAGGCCTTTCCCAGCGGCAGAGGAGGGCGGTGGCGGCCACCAGCCCGGCGGTGACCCGGGCAGCCGAGCCCGCTGGCCCCAGCCCCGGAGGCGGCAGAGCTTCCTCCCCCGTCGGGGCCCCTTCCCCGCTGGCCAACGCCGCTGCTGCCGGGGCCGGGCAGGGGCTGCCGGCCGCACGGCGTGGCACGGAACGGCATGGAATGGCACAACACAATGCCACCCTCGTGGCTCGGCCGCCACACATCTGGCAGGCAGCTGAGAACCGGGCAGCTCGGTGCAGCAGTGAGCGCCCGAGCCAGAGCCCCCGCGGTCCCCCGGCTGTGCCCCCGCGGCCACCCGCATCGCCCAGGGCAGGGTGGGGGCGGCCGAGGGGCCGTGTCGGGGGGCACGGCGCACCCAGCACACGTGGCAGCGGGGGGCCCCCCCTCCATCCCCACCCCGCCCCGGGGGGCCCGTCCCCCGCCCTGCCCCGCCGGAGGGGCCCCCCGCGCTGGCGGGGGTCCAGCCCGGCTCAGACGCTGAGGAATGCGGAGGAGCCGCGGGGGGCATGGGGCCCGGGCGGCGGGGCGGGGGACCCCTTGCCTGCACCCCCGTGCTGGCTGAGGGGCCGGCCCCAGGGGGGGGGTTCCTGTCCCAGGCTCCCACGGAGGGAGGAGCTGCCCCACAGCATCGCATCACTCTGAGCCCCCACCCCGCGGCCCCATAGCGGGGTCCCTCCTCTCCAGTGGGGGGTCCCTGCCTAAGCATCCGCCTCCTCCCACCGCTGTGGGGGCTGACCCGTCCCCTGGGGCAGGGACACCCTCCAGAGCCCCTCCGGCCATGGGGCCTGCCCCATAGTGGGGTCCCTGCACTCTGGGGGGGTCTTCAGCCTGAGCCTCACTGCAGGACCTGCTCATGGGGTGTCCCCACCCTGAGCCCCCCCCTCCGGTTTTCAGGCTACAGCGGCTTCCCATGTGCCCCACAGCCTGGTGGCACAGCTCGAGGACAGACGGACGGATGGCGGGGGGGGGGCTGCACCACAGCTGGGGTGTCACAGCGGAACCCCCGGCCGAGGGAGTGGGACAGGGCGCTGGCAGCCCTCCAGCGATGGGGGTCCCACAGTGGGGCCGGGCAAGACATCGGGGCTGGTCCCACCGTGGCGGCCGCGTCCCCACGTCCTCCGGGCTGGGAGTTTGGGGGGTCCCGGCGCGGGCGGTGCTGGGTGGGGACGGCAGCCATCCCCGGGCGGGACGGGTGGGAAAGGGGCCTCCAGCCGCTGACGCCAGGGCTCCCAGCGCGGCCGCGGGCGGGCGGGCAGGCAGCTGCCAAACCACGCGGCCTCGGGAAACGGGGCGCCGCGGGGGCCCCGCCGGGATGGGGACGGGGACAAGCCCTAGGGTGGCTTGGCCGGACGCCCCGGCACCTGCGGCCCCCGCGCGCGGCCCCTGGCCGCTCCTGCCTGCTCTCCCCCCACGGCCTCTCCTGCCCGCGCCAGGCGCTGCCAGCCCAGCCCCAGCCCAGCTTCCCCCCCGCCACACCAGTTCAAACCAGTCCGGCGCGGCGCTGGGCCCAGGGGCTTCCCAGTGCGGGTGGGGGCCGTTGGGATGGAGCCCAGGCGTGGGGGGGAGTCCCCCCCATCTCTGCTGGCCGGGCTGGGGTCCCCTGGGCCCCCCACACTGCCTGGCCGCCGGCACGGCTGGGGGACCCGGGGTGACCCTGGCGCAGCCGGCGGGGTGCCAGGTCTCCAGGCTGGCTGCTGGCATCGCCGGGGTGTCGTGTGTCCCCCCCCAGCCCCAAACCCGCCAGGAATAGCACAGAAGGGCCGCGGGGCAGAGGCTCCCGCAGCGCAGTGGGCTCGGGGATGGCGGCGGAGAGGGATGCCAGTGCCACAGCCAGGGGACGGTGACCCTGGGGCTCGGGGAGTGGGAACGGCGCCAGCGCTGCAGGCAAGGCTCGGTCCCCGCCGCCGTGGCACTTGGCAGCGGCAGACTGGCACCGCCGCGACGGGAGGCAGCTCCCGAAGCCCCCCGTGCCGGGGCAGCGTGGGTGGGTTGGCAGGATGTGGGTCATTGTCCCCACGGCTGCCACCGTGGGACCCGCCATCCCTCCCTGTCCCACTGCGGATGGTGCTGGCACTGCCACTCCTCACTGGAGCCCACCGGTGCCCGACGGGGCTGGGGGAGGTCACATCCTGCCGGTGGCTCCAGCTTGTCACTGTGGGTCGCCAGCACCCGTCCCCTCCCGCCATCTGGGCTGATGGCAGCCCCCAAAGCTTTCCCCAGGAGTGGCCACGGTTGGAGTTGCAGTCCCCAAGCCGAGGCCAGTGCCATGGTCTCCCCTTCCCAGGCATGTGGAGGTCGTGGGGATCCTGGCAAGGGGCTGACACCACCCACCCTCCGGGGAGCAGCCCCACAGCAGTGCCACCAGCAGCAAGGACCCTGCTACCTCTGCCTGGGGACACGGCTGGAGCACGCGGGGACAGGAGCAGGGTGGTCCCCAGCGCCCAGCGAATCAGCACCCTGGGTGCGGCAGCAGCGTGGGGATGGGGGGACCTGGGGACCCCGGCTGGGGGTGGGGGTGGTAACAGCAGGGTGACAAAGGCACTGAGAAGAGGAGGTGGCCACTAGCAGCAGGGTTCCTCCATGCTGGGCAGGGAACGAGTCCCTGCAGCAGTGCCCAGGGACATTGGGGACAATTTCTGGTCCCTGCTGCTGGCACCTCAGGGAGGGGGTCACCCCAACCTAGTTCCCAAAACCCCCCTAAACGGCACAGCCTGGGCTTGGCCACCCCACCACTCAGCCCCACGAGGCCGTCACCCCCCGTGATGGGGACTGTCACCTTCCATGACTGGGACCAGGTGTACCCCGAGAAGAGGACGGGGGTGACGGGTGGCTGCTCGGCGGTGGCACCGTCAGGGTGGGACCGCGATGGGGCCGCCCTGTGCCCCCCACCCAGTACCAACCCTTCGCCCTCCCCGCACCGTGGGGACACTGGTGTGTCCCCGGGAGTGGCCGCAGCCGGGCAGAGGCACCCAACACGTCCCCGCCGCAGCCCCCGCCCCACGGCCAAGGTCAGGACACCCGCCCGGGGTGCGGGGGGACAGCGGGGAACGGCCACCCCCCCCGGCACCCACCGGGCAGCAGAGGGTCCCTTCTCCTCACCTCCCCGGGGGTGCAGCGGGGCCACGTCCCCCCCCGACCCGCTCCCAGGGCGGGGGGGTTGCAGGTGCCAAGGGACCCCCCACACCCCACGGGGTGGCTGGGAAGGGGCTCCCCGGAGGGTTCCCCCTCCCCCGGCAGTGGCAGCATCCTCATCATCCTCATCCTCCTCCCCTCCGCGGCGCCCGGAGCGCGATCGTACCTGCGGTGGGGGCTCAGAGCCAGGCGGGGAGCGGGGCGGGGTGCGGGGCTCGGCGGAGCGGGGCCCCCCGGGGCCGGTGCCGGGGCCGGTGCGGGGCGGCCGAGCCGCTCCGCCACATCCGCAGGGGCTGGGGGCGGGGGTGGCGGCGGCGGGGCTGGGCCCCCCCTGCCCGGTCCCGGGGGCGGCGGCGGGGCGGGGGCTCTGCCCGCCGTGATTTATGGCCGCCCCGCACCGAGCGGCCCGGCCCCGGCTGCGGGCGGCGCTGGGCGGGGGCGGGGGCGGCGGCGGCCCCTCCCCGCCTCCGCGGGGGGCACTGGGGGGCACCGAGCCCCGCCCCGGGGGGGACCCGCGGGGGGACACCCGCCACCCCCCCCCCCGCACAAGGTCACCCCGGCTCTGCGGCACAGCCGCCCCCCGCGTGTCCGTGTCCCCACCGGGGACGTGGCGGGGCGGGGGGGGCGGCACCCCCCGGAGCCCCCACCCCGCGCCGGGGCGGCTGGCGGGGGGAAGGGGGGGGTCACAGCGGGGAAAAAGGGGGTGGGGGGGATCCCCCTCCCTGCAGGAGCGGCGCCGCCCGCCCGCCGCGTGACGTCACAGAGCGAGGCTGGCGTCACGCCTGGCGGGGGCCCCCGCATGACGTCACCGGCGGGGGGTTGTCCCGGGGCCGCGGCTCCTTCCGGCGGCAGGATGTGGCGGGGCCGGCCCGGATGCTGCAGCCTCGCCGGGGGGGGTCCCTCCCCCGGGGCCCACGCGGGTGGCTGGTCACACCCCACCCGTGATTTTGTTTGGAGGGAGGGAATGCAGCTGCGGCGTCCCCAAGGGCGCCCCCACCCAAAGCGGGGAGGGGGGGGAACCCTTGCCCCCCCTTGGGTTTTTTGTTTGGCGGGGAGATCTGCGGTGTCCCCAGCAGCCCTACCGTATAACAAGAGGCGCATGAGTGGGAGGCAGCACTGCCCCACGCGGGTGGCAGAAGTCACACCCCACCCGTGGTTTTTCTTTGCGGGGGGAGCTGCTGTGTCCCCAACAGGCCATTAGGAAGGGGGAGGGGGGGCTGTCACGGGAGGGCTGCACTGTCCCACACGGGTTTTTGGTGGAGAGAAAGCTGCCGTGTCCCCAACAGCCCCACCCCAAAAGGTCGGACGCGAGTGGGAGGCAGAATTGTCCCCCGCGGGCGGCTGAAGTCAAACCACACACGTGGTTTGGTGTTTTTTGGGGAGGGGCAGTGCCGTGTCCTCAGCGTCCACACCCCAGAACGGGGACACGAACTGGGGAGCAGACCTGACCCATGCGGGTGGCTGAAGCCACATCCTACCCGTGGTTTGGGGTTTTTTTTGGGGGAGGCGGGGGGAGCTGCTGTGTCCCCTACACCCCTGCCACAAGTGGGGGGAGACACGGGAGGGCAGCACAGTCCCACGCAGGTGACAGAAATCCCCCCCTACCCGTGGGTTTTTTTGCGGGGGAGGAGCTGTTGTGTCCCCAACAGTCCCACTACAAAACGGGGGGGGACACACGGTGGTCCCTGTGCCGTGGGGGGATGTGCAGCCCCCGCAGTGGGGCCCTCGCGGGGGATGGGGCAGGGGGCCCAGGGGACAGCCCGGCAGAACCTGTCCTGCAGCTCCCGGCGGGGCCGGGCCGGGGGGACTTGAGAGGCAGAGCTGAGCCCACCCTGCTCTGCAGGGCCGGGTCCTGCCCCTCCGGGGTGACAGGCCACCCCCCGGCCCCCCTGTTGTCCCTGCTCTGATGGCCCCGACCCCAAAGGCAGGTCCCTCAGGTACCACATGGCTCCTGCCAGCCCCGTGCCCCCTGTCAGCCCCCAGACCCTCCTGATAGCCCTGTGCCCCCCTGCCAGCCCCCCATGGCCCTGCCAGTTCTGTGTCCCCCTGCCAGCCCCCAGACCCTCCTGCCAGCCCCCCATGGCATCTGTCATCCCCCCAGACTCCCCATCAGCTTCCAAGCCCCTCATCAGCCCCCAGAGCCCCTCTTGCAGCCCCCCAGAGGCCTCCTGAAGCCTCCTGCCAGCCATATGACCCCTGTCACCCCTTAACCCCTGAACCTCAACGCTGCTGTGAGCTCTGTGCCCC
>NW_020897722.1:574147-741238 GCF_003984885.1 Neopelma chrysocephalum
CCGGGCACCCGGGGGGCGCGGGGGTGTGTGTTTACCGCCGGGCCTGGCCGTGACTCTGCAGCCGCCCGGAGGAGGCGGGTCGCGGCCGGGGCTGCCGGGACATGTAGTGCGGGAGCGGCGGCACAAAGCCCGCGGACACGCGGGGAGCCCCGGGGAGCGGAGGGGCGGCCGGGGATGGGGGCCGTGCCCGCGGGGCTGCGGGGGGCGGCGGGCGGGGGGGGCGACGCGGGCCCCGGGGCCACGCGGGGCGGCCCTGAGCCCCCACCCCCCCACACCCCCCTGGGCCTTGAGCCCCCCCCCGGGGCTCTGATCCCCCACCAGGCCCGGCCCCGCCGTGCGGCGGCCCCGTGAAGTCCCTGTGGGGCAGCCCGGGCCCCACGGCACGTGCTGAGGGCCCGGCCCTCCGGGTGCTGTCTCTGCCCCACGGGGGCGAGGGGCTCCGTCCCGGTGATCTCGGGGGGTGCCCACACCTGAGCTCCCCCCCAGGGGTGCAGGGACACAGGGCGGGGGCTGGCTTCACTGGGGTCCCCCGCGTTAGTCACTGCGGGCCCGTGGGTTGGGTGGGGGGGTGACTGCATGGGCAGGGCGATGCGGCTGTCCCGCCCGGGGATGGGGGGCTGCGTGATCCCTCACTGACCCCGGCACGGGGCAGAGCTCGGGGAGCTGCGCAGCTTTCCCACTGCCCCGTGGAGCTCAGGGTGCTGGGGGACCCCATGCCTGCGAGACTGGGGTGCTGGGGAACCCCTTGCCTGCAAGCTTGGGGTGTTAGAGGATGCCCTGCCTGGAGCTCCAGAAGCTGGAGAACACCCCACCTGTGAGCTCAGGGTGCTGGGTGACACCTTGCATGGAGCTTAGGGTGCTGGGACTGCCCTGCCTGAGAGCTCAGGGACACCCTACCTGTGACCTCAAGTAGCTCAGGGACATCCTGCTTGCAAGCTTAGCGTTCTGGGGGATGCCCTGCCTGTGAACTGGGGTACTGGGGGACATCCTACCTGTGGGATTACCTATACCCTGCTTATACACTCAGGTATACCCTGACCCTGAGCTCAGTCAGTGTGGGGATGCCCTTCATGGAAGCGTGGAGACACCCTGCCTGCAAGCTCAGGGACACCCTACCTGTGACCCCAGGGAGCTCAGAGACACCCTGCCCGCATGCCTGTGCCTCCTCTGCCCACCAGCACAACCCACAGCACCAGTCGTGGGCAGTGGTGGATGTGAGTGGGCAGTGGGGACATCCGCCGTGGGACATGTGCCCTGCTCTGACACCCCCGTGGGTTTGTTTCCTTGGAGGTCCAGGCATGTGGGATGTTCTCACCAGGGTGGGAAGGACCAAATTCTGCTTGCCTGACCCAAACCCCACAGCACCAGCACCAGGCTGGGGATACCCTGGGGGCTCTGGTGGCTGCCACTTGCTTCCTTTGCCTCTGTCCTGCCCCATCCCTGGTCATGCTGGGTGCCTGGACGGCTTCTGAATCCGTGAATTTTTGCCCTCTCCATATCTCTCTGTCATTTCTCAGGTCTCTTCCCAGGAAGAGCAGCTGGGGCAGGTTGCGGGAGGTCTGCCGGTAAGGAAGCAGGCTCTTCCTCCTTCCCCGGTATTTAAGAAGCCGCTTCCGTGCTGCCCAGTCCTGGGCCTCTCTGTCCCGTTCCCCTTATGCGTCTGGTGGTCCAACATCCCGGAGCAGCACTCTGGCCACGTCCCCACGAGGGACATTTCCCCCAAGACCTGCAGGGTTTGGCATGTTTTAGGAACAAGTTTGGGGCTGGTTTCGGCAGGAGCAGGGAGGTGGGTGACAGCCACCACCAGATGGGAGCCCTGTGCCATGATCCCACTGCAAACAGCTCTTGGTCCATGTGACAGATGGCTGCTCCCAGTGAGAGAGGCAGACCCCTGGGCACCCATCCCAGATCCACAACCCCGGGACATCCATTGGGAACTGCACATGAGGGAACCAGTGTGGTGGGTTCTTGGCACACCCAGTGTCAGCCTGTGCTGGGATGCTGCCTTGGAGGCTGGGGATGCACTGAGATCTTTCCCTGTCCCTTTAGGTTGAGCTGGGATCCTTCCCCATCCGTCTAGGGTAATCTGGGATCCTTCCCTGTTTGCTTCAGATGAGCTGCGATTCTTCTCTATCTTATTGGGCTGAGCTGGGATCCATTCCTTTCCCCTTGGGCTGAGTTACAATCACTCCCCACCCCTCTGGGATGAACTGGGTCTTTCCCCATCCCTGTATATCTTTGAGGAGTTGTGGTGCATTCCCAGGTCACAACAAGCAATGATGACTTGCCTGGGAGCCTCCAGGCACTGCCTGGGCATGCGGTGGTACCTCAAGTATCACTTAGACCCCTGGGTTCCAAATCTCTGTGGTTCCTCCACGGCCTCACCAGGAGGGCAGTGAGGGCAGGATGCCGGGCTTTTCTTCCCAGCCTGGCATTGGCAAGGCTCTGGATGGAATATTCCCATCTCTGTCCCGGAGCCACTGGGCACCTGGATGGGTGACTGGAGCCCGTCTTATCTCTCCTTGTGGCGGCAGCCTGGCTCCTGTGTTTAGTCTTTGGTGCCTTGCAACATCCCCGGCGACACTGGGTGCTGGGTGTGTGGCTGCCTGTGGCTTTGGCATGGCAGGATGGCCAGCTGGTACCACAGCCCAGCAGGCTCACCATCCCTGTGATCCAAACCCCCCTCCCTGCTTCCCTAGGGGAAGGAGCAGGGTGTGGGTGAAGAAGCTGGACCCCTGAGTGGTGGGCTTTGCTTGGGGTCCGGTGCCCTGTACCTGTGGGTGTTGTCTGTCCAGAGCCCTCCACGCCAGTGTCATGGCTGGCTCCGGGAGGCATTCCCTGCACATCTGCGGGGCAAGGGCGTGGGGGGCGCGGAGGCAGCGGCAGGAAGCAGGCAGGAGCTGCGGCTTGGGGTGGGACAGGGGCTTCTCTGCTGGGAGCTGTCATCTGGAAGCCATCAGCGGGGCGGGAGGGAGGGAGCCGCCTTCCCAGGGCCACACACGCCGGCCGGCCCCATGGGGACACAGCCGGCCGACCCGCAGCCTCCCTCACCCGCCCGGGGGTCCCCGGCTCCCCTCGCCCGGGCTTGGCACTGGGCAGCGTGTCCGAGCCCAGCAGAGCAGGGGGGCTGCAGTGGGGCCACCGTTTGGTCAACTCATCCCCCAAAGCTTTGGATACAGGGCTGGAGAAACCCACCCACCTGCGTCGGCAATGCTCTTGATGGGTCGAATCATCATTGCAAACCAAGGGGGGACGCAGAGGGGTGAGCTGACAGCAGGGGTGCAGCCCCCTCCTCCCTAACCCCGCGTCTCTCTCGCAGCTTGGCCAACATCCCGTTGACTCCGGAGACCCAGCGGGACCAGGAGCGGCGGATACGCAGGGAAATCGCCAACAGCAACGAGAGACGGCGGATGCAGAGCATCAATGCTGGCTTCCAGTCCCTGAAAACCCTCATCCCACACACGGACGGGGAGAAGCTCAGCAAGGTGAGCAGGATGTCGCTGGGGCTGTGGTGGTATAGGGTGCGGACACTGGTCCTTCATGTGGAGGGGCTGAAAGTGTAATTGGGGATATTTGCATGTGTTAACTCAGTGATCGAGGTCTCTCCTGGGGTGTTCTCCCTGTGGGAGTGGGTTTGCATCACAACCCAGAGTGGGCTGAGTGTGTGTGGCAGCCCCCGGTGCCCCAGGAGCAGGGTGTTGTGCCTGGGTGAGGAGGAGACCCTGCTGCAGAGGGGAGTGGGCTGAGGAGGTGCTCGGCAGCCAGGCAGGTTCCTGAAATGGAATTGGAGGATTTCACTGTGGTGGAAATCCCGGAGGGGACCTGCAGGTGAAGCAGACCCTGAACGGAGGTGCCGGGGCTGGGTATGGAGCAGTGCTGCTGCCTCCCGGGCAGGGAGCTCAGCAAGAGGAGGTTTGGGGGGACAGTATGGTCTCCTGCCTCAGCATGCCCCTCCTGGCTCTCCCACAGGCAGCCATCCTTCAGCAGACAGCCGAGTACATATTCTCCCTGGAGCAGGAAAAGACTCGGCTGCTGCAGCAGAACACCCAGCTCAAGCGGTTCATCCAGGTAGTGCCCCAGGGATGGGATGGGAGGAGATGGGACAGTCCCAGCTGGCCAAGGAGGGGACATCATCACTGTTTCTTGGGGTCAGGGCAAGACCCTCTACCCTAATCAGCCGGGAAACGGAGATGTTTCCACCCTCCTGGCAGGGCAGGGAGCCCCATTCAACCTGGCATCCCTTACCCGGCAGGGGGAGAAGGGCTGGGGTCCCACTTTCCATTTGGGGTGTTGGGGTACAGCCCAGTGCCAATTCTAGTGCTGGGGTGCCCAGGTTGAACTGTTCTGGGTATCACAGTGTGAGAACCGGGTTGGCACAAGGCTGGGGGGGTGAGGACCAGGATGGGGGGCAGATGTAGGAGCCTGTCCATCCCCAGGCATCAAGGACAACCCTGCAGAGACCCTTCCCAGCAGGGAGCTGTGGTGGGGGGTGGCATCACCCGAGTGTGGTCTGGATGGTGGGGAGGGCATCCAGGCTGGTCCCTGTCCCCTGACACCTCATTCCCATGGCAGGAATTCAGTGGTTCCTCCCCGAAACGGCGACGGGCGGAGGACAAAGACGAGGGGATCGGCTCGCCAGACATCTGGGAAGATGAGAAGGCCGAGGATCTGCGTCGGGAGATGATCGAGCTCCGGCAGCAGCTGGACAAGGAGCGCTCAGTCCGCATGATGCTGGAGGAGCAGGTGAGGCTGGGTGCCCTCCAGCAGGCTCTGCCACGGCCCCGGCAGATCCCTGGGACACCGGCACTGCCACGGGACCACCGGACATCTGCTCTGGCCACCACTGCTCCATCAGGGCTCCCTGGCTCTGCTGGACCCACCCCAGGCAGGGCACAGCCCACAGCCGTGGTTCGGGGGTGCTGTGCTCGTCCCCTCACTGACGTCAGGGTTCTCTCGCCCGCAGGTTCGCTCCCTGGAGGCCCACATGTACCCCGAGAAGCTGAAGGTGATCGCTCAGCAGGTGCAGCTCCAGCAGCAGCAGGAGCAGGTGAGGTTGCTGCACCAGGAGAAGCTCGAGCGTGAGCAGCAGATCCGAACCCAGGTGAGTGCACCCCAGCCCATCCTGCCCCGTAGCCCACCCGTGGTCCCCCCAGGTGGTGAAATACAGGAGGTTGGGGCAGTTTAGTGATGGGCTTGGCACCTCCTGTGGGCAGCAATGTGCCAGCAAAGCTCTCACCTTTGGCGAATTGGGGAAGGGTCGGCCCAAAGCCCCCCCCCAGTGCTCAGGGGGCTGTACTTGTGCGCACCCCTTGTTTCACAGCGGGACTATGGCTTGGACCACCCGTGGTGGTTTCCAAGCAGCTCGGCTCCCTGTCACAGAGGGCTTTGTACAGGGAAGGTCTCTTGCTGGTGGGCAGGGATTCATCCCGGGGGGTTCACCTCTCACTGAGTGACTCCCACTGAGCTTTAGGGACCCCCAAACCACTCCGTGCTACCCACCAGGCTGGGAAAGGGGAGCAGTGAGCAGGCAGGCAGTGGGGATAGGAGCCTTCAGCCTTTCCCGCAGCACAGTTGGATCTGCCAAAGGTGCAGGGAGCAGGTGAGCGCTGTGCTGGCACCTGTGCGCTGCCACCCCCGAGCCCAGCCTGTGGCCACACCGCTCTGGGAGCTTCAAAAGGCGAGAGGAACACCAGCTTCCACCCTCCTTGGGCTTCTGAGAAGCCATGTCCCCACAGGGTCCCTGCCGGCTGCCTCCTGGGGAAGTTCAGCCTATTTTTAGGTGAACTCTACATAGCCTCCTGCTTGGGCGGATCTTCCCATCCACTGCTCAGGCGAGGATCCCCAGGGGTGTGGGGGCTTCCTGGCCATGCAGGTCAGGCTGAAGGGAAGCCTGGTACTTGCCTCTCCTGGCTTCAAAGCCCAAATCATTCCCTCTTGGGATACGGGGATTACTCACATTCCACTCTGCCAAAGCTGAGGTGGCAGCAGCTTTCAGCTGGCATCCTCCTGTGTCCATCGGGATGGAGAACTGGAGCAGCCAAGTGATGCTTCAGCTTTTATGGAGTTTGGGCTCAGTGAACAAGCGCGATGCTCTCCCCACTGCTCAGGTCCCTGCTCACCCGGGGGGGGGGTTTTGCTTCTCTCCCCAGCTCCTGCCATCACATGCTCCCCCAGCACCCACCCACCACCCCACCGTGATCGTTCCAGCACCGCCTCCCTCCCATCACGTCACCGTGGTCACCATGGGCCCGTCCTCGGTCATCAACACAGTCTCCACATCCCGGCAAAACCTGGACACCATCGTTCAGGTGAGTTGGGGAGGATGGCAAGGGGGGGGATTTGGGGAGTCCCTAACCCCCGAGGTTGTGTCGGAGGGGGCACGGACCATGTCCTGATGGCGGGTGGTTGCCCTCGGCAGGCGATCCAGCACATCGAGGGGACGCAAGAGAAGCAGCTGCAGGAAGAGGAGCAGAGACGCGCCGTCATCGTGACGCCGGTGCGCGCCTGCCCCGAGCCCTCCGCCTCCGACACCGCCTCCGACACCGAGGGCAACGACAGTGACTCCATGGACCAGAGCAAAGAAGAGCCCTCGGGGGATGGGGAGCTGCCCTGACACCCCCCAGCCGGCAGCCAAGGAGGGGAGCCGGGGCGGGGGGGGAAATGTCAGAGAATATGCTGAAATTTTTAAAAAATACAACGCGATTTGGGTCTCTTTTATGACCTTTTTCCAATACTGTAAAGCAGAGCGCTAGAGGCAGGCAAAGGTCACCCTTCAGCTCCCGGGGGGCAGCCACAGTGGGATGCAGGGGGCTTGGGGCATGGAGGGGGGGGCGTTTGGGATGGGAGTCACAGCTCCCCACCCTATTTTTATCACTCCCCCCACCTGCCAACCCACAGGGAACCCTGCCAAGCCAGCAGCAGCCCCGCTGTTCCTGATGGTGTTCCCTTGGAACAGGGCCTTTGGTTGGGATCTTAATTTGGTTTTTTCCTTCTCTTTTGTGTTTTTTTTTGTTCAATTAAATGTTCGTTTTTTAAGCAGGGGGGAGATGCCAAGTGGCACGGCAGCAAAGGTGGGACAGGGACCCCTGGCTTCAGGGTACAACCAGCCCCGCCACGGCTCCCGCACTCCACGTGGGGCAGGGAAAACCCCTTTGGATAGTAAAATAATCCCAGGATGATGCCATTGGAGCACAGGCAGGAGGGTCGGCACGTGCCACCTCTCCCTGGTATTTCCAACCCTCATTTCCTTGGCACGGGTATGGCGAGTTGGGGGCTGATTTTCCAATCCCACCCCTATCCCCGTATCCATCCCTGTCCCCCAACTCTGCTCCCATCCCTCCTTTAAGCACTTAATCCGGTTTGTGGGGTCCATCAGCTCCGAAGAGCTTTTCTATTTCGTGATTGTGTCGCTTGGGTCTGTCGTGGGAGGTGGGGGGGCCCCTGTTTTGTGGATCCCCCCCTCGCCCTGCCACTCCCTCCCCCCGGCTGTAGGGTTTTAGGCCAGTCGTGTGTAGAGCCTCGGTGGTATTTGGTAAGTTCCCCCCCAGCCGCAGCTGTTTCTCGGTTCCTTTCCCCCCCCTTTTTTTTTTTTGTTCTGTTTTGTTTTGTTTTGGGTTTTTTTGTATTTTTTTTTACGATTTTCAGGTCTTTGTGTTGATTGAGAAGCTATTCTATTTTGTTAAGAAAGTTGAAAAAAAAAAAGAGGCTCGTGCCTTTGTAAAGAAACAAAATAAAGTTTGTACTTGGTTTTTTAGAAGCTCGGTCCCGGTGTTAACGTTTTTGGCAGGGCTGGGGACAGGACAAGGATGGATCCCACCTTCATGGACACTGGTCCCTCGGGGGGGAAGGAGGGTGGGGAGGGCAGGGGAGCGTTGCCTGCCTTGGGAATCACGGGCAGGAGGCAGAGGATGCTGCCCCTGGCGAGGTTTCCCGCTGAGCAGCCGGGCTAAATTTAAAGGCTCAGCCCTGCCAGAGCTGCCCACATGTGTGACGAGCACCTCAGGGCTCAGCTCACTGCTGAGATGGTGGGAGGGGCTGGTTTTAATTAAACCACACAGCTGGGGCGGGGTCAGTGTCCCCCCTGCCTCGGGGATGGCACCTCTGGTGCCCCAGGATGGGGGTGTCCCTGTACCAGGATGTGGGAGGTACCCATCTCTCTCTGTGGCATTTTTTTTGGGGGGGGGGCACCCATTTTTCCCACCTCTCTGCATCCCCCGATAGCTGTGGGTCTCTCCCCCTCCATGCTGTGGCCATCCATGGTGTCCAACTAAGGGCTAGGTCTTGCCTGCTCCTACCATCACCCTCTCCCCCCCATCCCCATCTCGGGGTCAGGGGCTCCCTCTGCTCCCACACTTGGCCTCTGCCCCAAGGAAAAGCTGGATCACAGCCCCCCAGAGGTGGCTCCTGCAGTGATGGAGCCCAGAGGCTGCTCTGCTACAGCCAGACTTTGGGAACAGCACTGAGTGGCTTTTTCCTACAAGTGAGGGTGCCAGGAGCTGGTAACCGTGTGTGTCTGGCTGTGGGGAGGGGACAGTGCCCACCGTGCCATGCTGCCAGCACAGTACCAGTGACAGGGGGGGCACTGCCAGGGTGGAAGGGACATGCCTTGCCTATGGGGTGTGTGGCATCACCTGGAGTTGTGACCTGTGGTGGCTTGAGGGGACATCAAATCAGCCCAGGACGAGGTGCTTGGGGACAACCCCCTTCGGGGACACTGCAGTGCTGCTCAGCACTTCCCCTCCATAAAATCCTGTTCCAGCCCAAAAGGGGCTGCAGGAGCTGAGGCAGCCCAAGGAGCTCCACTACACCACGCCAGCAGGACACTGTGACGGGGACAGTGACCCCACACGGGCAGTGCCATCCCGGGGACCCCACGCCAGGAGGTGTCCTGTGCCATCGCATCCCCGACACGAGCCATTCCCAGCGCTGCAGTGCTGCCGCTGTGCCCCATCCCCGTCCCTGTCCCCATTCCCAGGGCCCCCGGGAGCGGAAGAACGGCGGCGGCAGCATCTGTGCGGGCAGCTGCCTGCCCTGCCTGCCCTGCCTGCCCTGCCCCGCGCCGACGCCGTATAAATAGAGGCAGTGAGCGTCAGGGAGCTCCTGGCAGCCACCATGAAGGGCCTCAACCTGCTCTGCTGCTGCGTGGCCTCGCTCCTGCTCCTCAGCACCGCAGGTACGGTCACACACCGGCCTGGGGGGCTGCTGGGGGCTGGGGGTACCCCCGGGGGCTGGGGGTGCCCGTGGGGCTGTGGGAGCTGGCAGGGCTATGGGGTCCCCACAGGGCTGCGAGTGCCCTTGGGGCTGTGGGGACCCCGTTGGACTGTGGGGACCCCATGGGGGTGTGGGTACCTGTGGGGCTCTGGGTGCCCGTGGGGTTATGGGGTCCTCATTGGGCTGTGGGTGCCCATGCAGCTATGGGGTCCCCGTGGGGCTGTGGGTGCCTGCAGGGCTATAGGGTCCCCATGGGACTGTTGGTGCCCATGGGGCTGTGGGTCCCAATGGGACTGTGAGTTCCTGCAGGGCTATGGGGTCCTCACAGGGCTGCGGGTCCCCATAGGGATGCTGGAACCCATGGGGCTGTGGGTCTATGAGGCTGCAGGTGCCCCTGGGGCTGGGGGTCCCCAAGGAGGCTGTGGGGTCCCCACAGGGCTGCAGGTGCCTGTGTGGGGCTGTGGGTGCCCTGCAGGGTTGCAGGTACCTGTGGGGCTGCAGATGCAGGTAGAACTGTGGGTGCCTGTGGGGCTGAGGGTGCAGATGAGGCTCTGGGGTGCCCGGTGAGCCCAGCCTGCCCCCAAGGGCTGGGAGCAGGGCAGGGCGGCAGGGGTACAGCCGGCCGGGCTCCCTGGCAGCTCTGCCAGGGCTGCAGAGTCACCCCAAAACGTGCTGGGGGTCCAGGGACAGGAGGGGATGGCGGGGGTGCAGATTGGGGTCCCTCCTGTGGAGTCAGGGAGGGCGCACGGGCTGCGCTGCTGCTACCATGCCCCGGGGGCAAGCGTCACCTGTGGGTGCCGTGGTGGCTTGATTTTGGACTGTGAGGACTTGGGGGGGGCTGCCAGGGCTCTGGGGATCTCTGATGACCCCGGACCCCCTTCCCCGGGCCGTCCCATCCCCGCTGAGCACCCCGATCCGCGGCCGGGTGTCCCTGGGGCCGCGTGGTGGGGTGGCATCGCCGGTACCCTTGCTTGCCCTTGAGTTAATTTGGGCTGGTTCTCCGCCTGGCCGGGCTCCGGCGGCCGCGCAGCCGGGAGAGGGGGGCGGCTATGTATGGAAACAGCCGTGTAAGGGGACACTGCGCTCCCTGCAGCCCCCCCGGCCGCCCCCCCCCCGCCCCGCGCCGCCGCAGCCCCGCGCTCGAGCACCCGCAGCTGCCGCCTTCCAGCACCCGGCACCCCCCGCCCCGCCGAGTTTTGGCCTTTTAAGGGCATCTTGGGCCATTCTTGGGAATGAATGGGCTTGGGGGCCAGTGACACACCCTGACAGTGCTGGGGTGACCTCCACGGGCCACCGGTCAGGCCTGTGGGTGGGGGTTGGAAAGGACCTCTTTGGGCATAGCTGGTGGCCGGTGCCACCTCTGGCTGGGCTGGTGGCCCTGTGGGACACCTGGGGGCTGTCACCATGGTGGGCGACCACCAGCCCAGGTCTTGGTTGTGCTGAGGCTGGCATGGAGGCTGGCACGGCCCTCTCAAAGGAGGCCCCTGGGACCGGGAGGTGTGCTGGGGTCCCCAAGGGGTGGCTGAAGCCCCCCAGGTCCTCACACTTGGCACCTCCTGCTTATTGAGGGGTCCCATAATTTATTCTGATCCTGTAGGTTTGGAAAAAAGCTGTAAGCAGTGGCACCTGCCCATGGTTCTGCTCCACAGGGACTGGTGGGATCTGCAGGATGAGTTTTGCTTTTCCTTTAGTGCCAAGCCAGGCTCTTGGATCCAAGCTCCTTTGAGGTGCAGGAAGTGGCTTGTGGGAGGTGTTTCTTCTGTTTCTGGGCCATGTCTTTCCATTCAACCCCTGTTTGGTGAAGAGAAGGGTGTGGGAGTCCAACGGGGAACCAAGGCCTTCATTGAGGCATCATGGCAAGGCGTGGTCCTCGGGATTTAGTGATGCCTGGGGCCGCTGGGACCCTGTCACCATTCCCAGAGGGCAGGTGTGGGAACTGCCCTGTGCCTGCGCTCCTACAGTCCCAGCTAAAATGACCCATGGCCCATGTGGCCAGGGCTGGCAAAGCTCCCCAGTATGGCCAGAAGCCCCAGCAGGGACCAGCAGCCACTGCAGGGCTGGGTGGTGGCTCGTGCTGAGGGCGCTCACCCACTGCTCCATCCACTCCTGCCTGTGGGAAGGTCTCCTTGTCCTGCACTCACACCTTGGGCAGAGCTTGGCCATCCCAGGCCAGGTGACCCCTGTGGCTGCCAGGCATGGGCCACGGGGATGCTGGCAGGGCAGTGCCCAGACACCACGCGGGGCAGCTTTGCCCTGGGGAACCTTTGGCCCCACAACCATCACAGATTTGAGTGGGATGGCAATGCCATCACTACTTCCAAGCTGGGAGAGGGATTGGGGAAAGCCCTGGCATGATGGTGTCCTCCTGGAAGGCACTGTGGGGCTGGCACAGACAGCAAGCACAGGCCATCACCCTGGGAGTCCTCATCCTGCCTCAGCCTCATCAGCCGGGTCACCTCGGGATGAGCTCCATCACCATGTCCTCATGGCATCTTGGGCTGTTCCCCATCCCCCAGGACATGTCACCTTGGGAATACGCCATCTCATGGAATGTGTCACCTTGGGGTGTCCTCCACCATCTGGAATGTGTCACTTCACGGTGGGCTCCACCTCCCAGGACAGAACATCTTGGGAGTGGGACTGTGGGACCCAGGCACAGCACCCATGGAGACCCCCCACCCTGACCATCCCAGGCCAATGCTGCCCACGATAACCAGCCTCCCCAGAGGTGGGGACCGCTGTGACACCCCCCTGGACTCACTCCACTCCCCAGCATTGGCACAGCCATGGACACCACTGCCATTGGGTGGCTGCAGTGAGACAAGGGGCTTGGGGTGCATTAGGCACCCACGGCTTTTGGGTGCTTGTGCCACCTGCATCCCTGTCACACCCCTGGTGCCACACCTGGAGGAGACCTGGTCCCTGTGGATGCCCCATCTCACTCCCAAGCTGTTGGCTGAGCAAACCAAAGCAGATGTTGGGCAGGTTGGCTGTGCTGGGTCACTCTCTCCTTCAGCCACCTTTGTCTCAGCCGAGCAAAAAGGCCAGGACACCTCACCTGTGCAAGGCCTTGATGGCACAGGGACACCAGCAGGTGTCTGTGAGAGGGCACCAGTCTGGGAGGGCCGTGCCCTGCCCAGGGAAAACGCTCTTTCCATGTTCCCACCGTGTCCCACTCACTGACCCAGGGTGTCAAAACCCCAGCCCGGCAGCAGGTCAGGGTGACCAGATCACTCATGGAATTGCCTGTTCCCTGGGCTCTGCAGGAATAGCAGGGCTCTGCCGGGCTATTTTCAGCCCACGGGGACATTTCCCTTGTAAGTGATAGCTGGAGGAAGCTGTGGGCTCATGTGCCAGTGGGGGCTGCTGGAGGGGCCGGGGAGGCTCCGACCGGGCACCCCGAGCCAGGATGGGGCGTTGGCAGTGTCAGCACAGCCCTGGTGCCAACCAGGGGTCAGCCCTCCCCACACATGGGGCATGCCATGGCACAGGGCTCAGAGCTGTGTGACCCCATCCCTGTGCTGGAGTCCCCCTTGCTGCCGGGTCAGACCCCCAGGGCTGGGTGTCCCTGCTTGGCTCCGCCAGGCAGTGTCTGCCCAGACATTCCCATGGATTTGAGGATCCTTTGGGAAAATGGGTCATCATGCATTAGAATCCAATTTGGCAAGTCCAAGGGCTGCCCAGGTGACCGAGAATGCTTGGGACGACCCAAAGAGGGATGGGGAGCCTTCCTTCACTCAGGAAGGCTCGCCCTGAGTGCATGGAGCGTGTTTCTCACAGGACACTCCTGGGATGGGTTGGTGAAGCCTCCCATGGTTGGAAGCCAGGGGACAGGCCCAGTGTGACCTCTTGGAAGTCCCTCCTCCAGCCCCAGCTGTGCCACAGCATGTCCCTCAGGTCCCTCAGCAATTCCCTGGGCTGCAGACCTTGCAAGGGACACCACGGGTTGGTGTTCCTCGATGTACAGCGTGACATCTGCCTGTGCCAAAATACCTGATGTTTCCGGGCTGTCTTCTCACCCACAGACCCAGATCTCCTCGGCCAGGAAGCAGCGTGTGCTTCATCTCCCACCTCCCTCATCTTCCTGTCTTCTGCAAGTCAGGGGTTCAGGGTTCCTTCCAGATCTTTAGAGTGGGGAGACTGGAATAAACACTCCACAGCATTGATTCCCCATTTTCATCTCTATATTTAGAAAGCTTCAAGCCTGGTTTTAATCCCTTTGGTAGATCCTGGTGAGGTTTTTTTACCATTTTCTAGTCAAAATATCATGCGGTTCTATCCAACTCTTTATAGAAATCAAACCAACTTATAACTTTTTTTGACTAAACTTAAAATCTCCCTCACAGATAAGACCAATTAGTCCGACAAAGTTGTTTCCTAGACCTCTCTCCGCATTGAAAAAACTGGAATATATTTGCTTTATGCTGGTGTTTTGAGATCATGAAGCCTCTGGGACGTGATGATGTGTCTGGGCATCCTGGGTTTTGGGGTGCACAGGGGTCTTGTGTCCTCTGGGCTGCTTGAGCCCTTGTGGGACACTTCCCTCTGAAGGTGTTGACCTGGCTGGCTCCAAACTGGTGCTGGGCCACAAGCCAGAGGAGCACCAGGGGTTCAATCCCAAGTGGAAGCCATGGGGACCTCACAGAGCCCGGTGGGCAAGGACATCATCATGAAATGGGGTCTTGTGGAAAAGAGGGGGGGTCTGCACCAGGTCCAGGTGGAAAATCGCAGGAAGTCCCAGACTTTGTGCCCAGTCATTCTCCACGAGGTTTCAAAGAGCTTTGTCAGAACAAAGGCAGGGATGGACGGTGCAAGGTCCCCCCAGGATCCCACAGGGAGGATGTGGGGAGTACAGGACTAGCAGGAGCCAGTGGATAACACTCCAGGGCTGCAGGGGCTGGGATCCAGGCTGGGGAAGGGGGCGTGTGAAAAGTCATTCCCTGCCATCACCGGCCCCACGCTCGAGGCTCTGATTTCTGCTGGAGGGGGAGAGTGTCCCTCCAGGGCCACCTGTGCCCATCAGTCCCTCCTCACTGTCCTCCTGGAGGATCCCTTTTGGCACCAGGTCTGTGCTGTTCTGTACATCCCCGTGCAGGGACGGAGGGGACTCTGTGATGTTCAGCCTCCAGCAGCCATCCCTATCCTTCCCTCATGGGCTCTTCCCGGGTGCAAACAAGCTGTGGCACCCTGTGGCACACAGAGTCCCATTGTGAGCTCTCCACTCCTGCTGTCACTGCCGGGAAAAGGGTCCCCAGGCAGCTGACAGCCCCCCAGGACGAGACTGGGGGTGGCAGGGGCAGTGCAGGACGAGGACCCCCTGGGAGGTCAGGTCCCTGAGGGGAGCAGGGCGAGGGCTCCTCTCCCAAGCCACCCATCTGCTTGGCACAATGCAAGGTGTGAACACAGGGAGCCCCGGTGTCACTTTACACCGTGGCTGTCCCCTCCCGGAGCCCACGGGGGCCCCCAGGGGCAGACGTCACCCTTGGCTGACAGCAGGGTGAGGGGCCGGGGCCAGCAGCCGAGGGGGCTGGGGCTTCACCACTGCTCCTCCTGATCCCCACGTACAGTTGCTGTTGCCCTATTTTTAGCCCCTGGCGGGTGCACGGAGGGTGTTAAGCCCGTAACCTTCGGCCCATTTCACGCTCGTTGCCCGGCCATCTGCAGGTCAGCACAACTCACCCCACCAGGGACTGGGAGACCATGTAGGGGAAACAGGAGGGAGAAGGAGGTGCAGAGGGGACGGGGACTTTGTGTAAGACATTGAAGGTCACAGGAAAAAAAGCCCATGACCAGCACACTGGCAGGGACATCCCCGTTGGAGCGCCTGGGGGATATTTCCCTTTCCCTGCAAGGAATGGCTGGTGGTGGGCACTGGGGTTGCAGTTGTGCCTGGCCATGGGGGGTGATGGTCCCTCTTGGTCAGAGGAGACACACAGACCCCAGACAAAGCCCTCAGAACATTCAGGGTCTCCTCTGCCTGGTCCTGCCTCCCTTCTCCACTTTGACCATCACTCCTCTTCCAGCCCTCCAGGTCAGCAGCTATTTTGGGCCCAAGCTTACAATATTCCCATTCCCATCAGATTAGAGGACCCTCCAGTGACCCAGGCTGGTTCCCAGACCACCAGGGCCAGGCAGGGGCATGTTGGCCCTCAGCCACTCAGGGTTTTGCAGGTCAAAGGTAAGATGTTCCCCTTCAAGCAGCTCCTGCAGGGTCCCCAGGGGTCCCACAGGAAGGTGCTGCCTGAAAGACAAGGGCAGCAGGGAGGAGGGTGGGAGATGCCCACCACCCATCTCCCTTCCATCTGGGAGCTGAGCTGGCAGCCCAGATGCACCTGCAGGTCCTGTGCCAGCAAAGGACAGTTTGGTCAGTGAGGGCAGGGACAGGGTGACCCACGCACCCGCTCTGGGCACGGTGAGGAGCCGTGGTGGTGGCGGCGGCTCTGTCGTGCCGGGGAGCTGAGAGCCGCTGGGAATGCGGGCAGGCTGGGGGGCAGCCTGTCCTTCCCAGTGCCCGCTGCTGGCACGGCACGAGCCTCCCAGTGCGACCCGATCCCAGGTAACAGCCCCACGGGCACAATGGGGATACAACCACCCACCCAGCATCCCAGCCAGGGCAAACTGGGCTGAGTGCTCTGGGGCTGGCACTGTGCTGGTCCCGGCCCTCAGCCTCCCGTACTCAGCCACTGTGCCCCAGCTTTGCTGAGGTCCTGCTGATGCTCCACTGGACACTGTCCCACGGCTCCTGCACGGACACGGCGCGGGAGCTGGAGCAGAGGGCTGCCTGTGCCCAGCACTGCCCGCTCTCCTCCCGCAGCCTGGGTGGAGATGGTATTTTTTCTTGCTTGGCATCTGCTTGCCAGCTGGTGTACAAAGGAATTACTTTCCTCTGAAATGCTCCCCTGGCACTCGGCGTTTGGGGGGATTATTTAGACTAGCAGCAACTGTTTGTAATGGAGACAGTATAGCCGTGATCTTTTATTTTTGGCACCCGTTGACTAATGTTAAATTGCAGTTGGAGCCTATGGAAAATAGGGATGGATTCTCCCGGGCCACAGAACAAACTCATTGTGTCCCCGCCAGCGGCACGGCCAGGCAGATGCTTTCCTAGTGAAGGGACACTCACAATAAATAGCTCCCAAGCCCTGCAGCCGGGGTCAGTCCCTGCCTGTGGAAAGGCAGGACCCCGTGCTGGGAAGCCCCTTGTGCCAGGAAGCTCCTTCCTCCTCCTCCCTCTCACCCTGCCACTCACCATGGCTGGTGTGATGCTCTCCCGAGTCAGGGCTGGGGAAGGACCCTTTTAACCTGCCAAGTGCCCACAGCCCCCGTCAGAATTGTTATTTTTACTCCTTTCCCCTGTTTTTTTTTAGGGCTGCTTTGCCACCTTCCTGCAGTGCTTTGTGGTGGGTGGCAGCCCCAACCAGCACAGCCACAGAGCTCCCTGCCAGCTCGGCTTTGCGCCCCACAAACACATCTTTGCGCCCAGCTTCTTGTGACAGGGACAGAAAATTGAGCTGGGACTAGAGAATGTTTGGGGATGAGTTTAAACCTCTTGGTAACAGCCACGACTCGTCCCTCAGGGCCCCCCGTGCTGGCGGGGGTCGGAGGGTGCCCCAGTAGCCGCGTGCCGGCGCGGGTGAGACTGACCGAGCTGTTCTCATCGTTTAGAGCCGCGCGCCCCCGGCACGGACCACGGTGCTGCCGAAAGCCCCCTGCCAGCCACAGAGCCCCGGCTGGAGGAGAAGGTGGCTGATGGCAGCCCTGAGGAGGAGCAAGACAGTGGCACTGCCAACGCCTCCTTGCCCGGCGCCGCTGAGGAGGGACGTGGAGAGGGGGAGGAAGAACCGGCGCAGAGCCTGAGCAGGGGCCTGGGGCCAGGGGACAGCCAGACAGAGGAGACCACCGAGGAGAAGGGCCAGGAGGGACAGAGCCCAGGGGAGGATGCCCTGGCAGCGCATCACGGAGGGATCCACGGGTCTGGCACACAAGTTGCCAACCGTGCCCGGGAGGATGAGGAGCCTGGCATGGAGAAAGGAGGCTCTGAGGAGCAAGGGCAGCCTGGGGAAGAGGAAACAGAGGAGCCAAGAGGAGCGTCTGCTCTGGAGGGGGGAGAAGAAGGGGATGAGCAGAGCTCGGAGGAAGATGATGAGCAAGGAGAGTCTGACAAAGGTCAACACGGGGGGTCTGAGGAAGATGGAGGCAAGGGAGAGTCTGAGGAGGAGGGAGACTCTAAGGAGGAGAAAGAATCTGAGGAAGACGGTGAGAGGTCAGAGAACGAAAGTGAAGGGAGTGACAAGGAAGCAGCCAGCACTTCTGACAAAGAGAGCCATGGCAAACAAGCAGCTGCTGGCATGGGAGAAGCCAGGGATGGCCCTGCCAGCTGCCATCACCCACCCTGTGGGGATGAAGCAGAAGACCCGCCAGCAGCAGATCCACCAGCAGCAGATCCACCAGCAGCAGTGGAAGACCCACCAGCAAAAGAAGACCCACCAGCAGCAGCAGAAGATCCCCCAGCAGTGGCAGAAGACCCCCCTGCAGACAATCCCCCATCGGCAGAAGCAGAGGTCCCCAGCACCCCCCCAGCTGCTGCCGAGCCCCTGCACAGCCAGATAGGTTGGAATCTTTTCTTGTGGGTGTGCTCTAGCGGTGAGAGTGACCTACTATCAACCCCGGTGGAGCTGAGCTTGGCACATTAAACCTCGCCTAGTGCATGGCCCTGTCCTAATGCTTGTGCTTCCCCACCTGCCCCTAACACAGCCGTGGGCAGCCAGGGCACAGCAGGAGCCCGCAGGTGCCCGTCGTGCGGGCGCTCGGTACAGCAGCACCAAAACTGGCTGATGTTCCCCTCGCTCCACTTTAAGTCCATGATGTCTTCTCAGGGATGTGGACATGGACAAGATTTTTAAGCCCCAGGCCCCTTCCAGCACCCACAGACATCTTAAAGGCTCTTTATTCTCCACCTGCAGAGTCCTCCGGACCCTCAGCTCGGTGCAGGGGCAGGATGCTCCTGGGATGGTGGGTCTCTTCTCCACCAGCTCTTGGCTCATAGGGAAAGTGTGAAGAGCTAATCCAGACCAGTGAGTTACCAATGCACTGGCCCCGCTCAATCAGTGAAAGGCTAACTAAGGAAAAGGGACACCCCCCACCACGATTTCCTAGAAATACTTGTAGACTTTGGCCCACTGGCTGGGCAGTGACCTTCGGACTCAGCTGAGTCTTTTTTTCTCTTTCATCTACTAACGTGCCAGCTCAAAAAACCTCCCATTTTTCCCAAAAGGCAAGCCCAGTTTGGTCTCTGTGGCTTCACTTGGCAAGTCAAAAGGTCTTCCTCAGCCCAATGCTCTGCAGATGCTCAACACAGTCCCATGCCTTGGTGGTGCCCCCCTTGGCCCTGGTGTCCCCAGACCTGCCCCCAAACCCCCATTACAGCCCAACCCAGCTCCCTTTACTGAAAAGCTCTTGGTGGCTCTTGGTGTGCCAGCACCTCCATGGTGAGGACACCTCTGCCTCCAAGTTTTGGGGACACTGGGGTGCCTTCCCCGGATGGAGGCAGCTGCCTCATGCTCCCCATGCCTGGGACGGAGCCACAAGGCACAGGGCACCAGGCAGAGGGCTCCAGGTTGATATGGGGGCAGAGGTGGGAGAACTGGGAGGGAATGGCCCTGCTGGCAAAGGCGAGGCAGCCAGGACGTGTCAGGCTGGGCTGTCCCCCAGGAGCCAGAGCCAGCCCCAGCCTCGTGAATCCCGGCTCAATGTGTAGTTTTTGCGGGGAATGGTCAAAGAGAGATGTCAGCGTAGAGTCTGCCCTCAAGGCTGAGCCCCCGGGGAGCCGCAGCCGCCG
Organism: Neopelma chrysocephalum; assembly: GCF_003984885.1. Lineage (NCBI taxonomy): Eukaryota > Metazoa > Chordata > Aves > Passeriformes > Pipridae > Neopelma > Neopelma chrysocephalum. The sequence continues at coordinate 593,196 of NW_020897722.1, forward strand.
GGGGAAGCGCCGGGGCCCCGTCGGGCAGCAGCTGCCACGCGCTCGTGCCACATCCCAACCCTGGGAGTACCTCCCAGGCACGTCCTTCGCATTCCCCGGGAGCGGCCGGGCCCTCCTCGGAGCCAAGCAGTTGCCCACGACGCTTCCCCCAGCAGGCACAGCCCTGGCAGCTTCCAGGAGCCCGTGCAGCAGGGAAGGCACGGGGCGTGCCGAGGGTGACAGCGGCTGCTGTGGCGCATGGTGCGCCCGCGGGTTCGGGGTGTGTGTGCTCCCCACGGGCTCGGGGTGTGTGTGCTCCCCACGGGCTCGGGGGGTGTGTGCTCCCCACGGGCTCGGGGGGTGTGTGCTTCCCATGCCGAGGGCTCGGGGTGTGTGTGCTCCCCACGCCGCGGGTTCGGGGGGTGTGTGCTCTCCATGCCGTGGGCTCGGGGTGTGTATGCTCCCCATGGGCTCGGGGTGTGTGTGCTCCCCACGGCCTCTCCCTGGTGGTCGCTTGCGTGAGCTGCTGTGTGCATCCTCCCCACCGGCAGTAACGGGTCTCTTGCTTTTCTCCTGCAGAAGAGGTTGAAGATGCCAGCGAGCCCACCAAGCGTGACCGGTCCCACTTGGAGAACACCCTCAAGCTGAACGAGGAAAAACCTGCCGATGATGTCTCAGGTGAGGGGGTTATGCACACCCTGCTCCTTCAGCCCACACCATCCCTGCAGGACAAGCTCCTCACCACTCTGCACTAAGAGCAGGGAGGGGATTTTCCTTCCCTAGAGTGTTTTGATTTTAACTTTCCTTCTTCCAGGTCCAGTAATGCCACATCTTCAATAACTGCCCTTTGGCTGCTCTTGGGTTAGCGTATTTTAGGTGTTTTAAAGACAGCCCCATGGGTGTACAAGAATTAGGAGGGGAGAGAGGCTGGAAGATGCAGTTGGCGAATCGGGCACATCTCTGCCCAGAGAAACCTGGGGCAGCTCATAACAAAGGGCTGGGATTTTTATTCCAATTATTTTTGGGGTTTTGCTACTCTAAGGATTTCTTCTGCAGGCCCCGTGAGTGGTCTGGGCTGGTAAGACAGTGATAAGAGATACTGTGGAAAAAGGTCCTCCTTTTTTTCCAGTGAGCAGTTTAAGGGCCATACCAGGGAGCCCTGGCACATTGGTGGAGGGATTTTTGGGATCGTGGGTGTTGAGTGCTAAACAGCACTTAGAAGGGATGTTCCTCCCATCAGCTACTGGCAGCAGATGGGGACAGTGCCCAGCAGGAAACATTAGCAGGCATCAAAATCATAGAATCTTAAAATTATTTGGGTTGGGAGAGACCTTGAAGAGCATCCCGTTCCAAACCCTTGCCATGGGCAGGGATACCTTTCACTAGCCCAGGTTGCTCCAAGGCCTGTCCATCCTGGCCTTGGACACTTCCAGGGATGGGGCAGCCACAGCTTCTCTGGGCAAAATGTGTGACTGGGATCGGTTTGGCCAAGGTTTCAGCTGTGAGCCAAGTCTCTCGATCCACAGCTGAGCCACCCTCAGGACCTGCAAGGAGTGTCCTTCCTGCAGGGAATGCCCAAGGGAGGGACTCCCCCTGGGCCGTGGGGTTTGCCTTTCACCTGCCCATGTGTTTTCCCCCCCTCCAGGAGTACTGCAGCGGCTGAGGAAGATCTACCACTCCTCCATCAAGCCCCTGGAGCACTCCTACAGATACAATGAGCTGAGGCAGCATGAGATCACAGGTAATGCCACGGGCACTGGGGTCTCCAGCACCACCAGGTCCTTGGGATGCAGATAACAGCGCAGAGAGCAGATCATGGAAAGCCTCGGATAGTGTGTCTTCCTTTGCAGCTTCCCAAGAAGTCCATGCACATGCTGGGCTTAGAGGCCATGCCCTAGTGAACCCAGCAGCGGGGTTTCCTGCATCTGCCTTAGCCCATCTGCTGTCAGGGCCATCTGTGTGGGCTGAGCATTGAGCCCTGCCTGCTCTGGGTCCCCCACCTGCTCAACATCAATGCCCTGTCCCCCTGCCAAGCAGAGATCATGGCCCAACGAAACAGCCTTGGCAAGGAAGCTCAGGACCTCTCAAGGCTGGGGATGAGCCTTCTGGGGGTGGCTGGAGCTGGCATCCTTCCTGATGGGTACAGGACACAGCCATGTGGGCACGGTATCCCTCAAGCTCCGCAGCCTTCACTCATCCTGAGCGTTGGAGTTTCCACCCCTTGGCAATCTCAGGCACGTTGGATGGGTGAGCAGGTCCCTGTGGCCCCTGGCATGGTGTGGGCTGAGCCCAGCCACACACGTGTCCCTCCAGAAGAGGAAGCCCTGCCCCAAGATGCCCACAAGGTATAAAAAGCTCTTGTGACTACAAGCAGCCTCACTTTCCAAGCACAGAGGGCTCAATCCTAAGTCTGAGGTCCCTGTTCACTGGGGTAGCTCTCCTATGAACCCCTACCCAACCCCTGTCCTGAGCCAAGGCCAGATGTCCTCTGATCATCCAGGGGATGCTGGAGTCCCTGCTGCTGGTGACCCAGGGCTTCATGCCCCCATCCACCCCCTGCCAAGGTCCTGGAGCTGTCCTCCATGTCCTGCAGCTCTGCCTGCATCCCCAGCTTTCCAGGCCCAACCACCTGAAGCCACGCCCTCTGTCTTGGTGAAGCAGGACCAGGGTACACCCTCCCCACAGATCTGCCTTTTACAGCTGGACTTGCTCCACCAGCACAGAGGTCCTACGTTCAGCTGGACAAACCCCTGGGGTACATCCCTGTAGGGCAGAACCCCTGTTTTCCAAGCATCCTCACTGCAGCTCCTAAACCTGGGTCAGACATTCCATAAACAGGCTCGAACACCTCCCTACCCAGCCAGCCCATCTCCAGCACGGAGCCAGTGGGGAGCACAGGGAACCCATGGGGCAGGGACAGGGCTGTAGAATCCTCACCACCAGCCCAGATCCTGTCCCCTCAAGACCAGAGCATGCTGGACATCACCCACCACCCACCCACGGGATTCTGGAAGGAGTGGGTCTCATAGAACACGAGCTGTGCCCTCACCTGCCTTGCTCCGTGCTGGTGCCAGTGGCTGGGGACCACGACTCACTTGCCATGTGGGAGAGTAAGTGAGGGTCACAGCAACACGTCCTGCTGCAGCCTGACTGTCACCCCACAGCTGCTGGACTGTCCCCTGGCACAGCCAGCACAGCACTGCCGCATGCCTGGGAAAGGAGCACCAGGAACACAGGGCTGGCATCCCAGCATGCACCCCCACAGCCTGCTCCTGCCTCCATCCTGGAGCTCACAGGTCCAGCAACATCCCAAACTCCTCTCCAAGCTGCTCTGGTCCATGTTGGTGGCATTTGCTGTCAACTCAACCTGGGACACAGTTTAGGAAGATGATTGGGGTTATGGGGTAGCTGGTGGGCTCTAACCCTCACTTTGCTGTTCACAGCCAGAGGACGCAGCCCCCAGCCTCAGTTCCCAGCCCTCAGGACATCCAACCCTGCCCTTCATCCATCCCATGCCCAAGCAGCCACCTCCCTGCTCCCTTCTGGGGAGGAAGCAGTTGTTTCTCGGGTTCCCACTGCCTTTCTCCCTCTCAGCTCCTGAGGAAACAACCACTAACCCTTGTGTTTTCCCAGTCCCTCTCAAACCCAGCTCTCAAGCAGGACTCACCTCAGACAGCAGGTCCTGGTGTGACTCACAGCCTCACCTCAATGCTCCGTGGTCTGTTCCACCTCACCATGAGGAGCAGCCACCCCTTGGGCTGACAGTTCTCGGGTCAGCTCCCAGCACAAACCCCTGTGTCCTTCACGGCACCCTCACGGTGCAGATGCCACCCCAGTGCTGGCACAGGGCAGGGCACAGGGATGCCCTGCAGTCCTTGGCTCAGCTGTGAGACAACCTGGCTGTGCTCCCCTCCAAAATATTTCAGTGGCCACCAAACTCCTTGAAGGATCTCTGACAGCCCAGCCATACCCTGGCACGCACAACCCCATCCTGGAAACCTCCAGCTCAGCAGTTTGCCTTTCATACCCATGGATCCCAGTCCCTCATTAGCAGTGTAATTAGAGAAACCTGCACATTAGTTACAGGGTTGGCCCAGGGAGCCCTCTTGACCTTGCAGGGCAGGTGAGGACACGCTGGGAGCCCTCTCAGCCCTTCCTCTGCACGGTGCCCCTGTCCCGAGGGGGTTCATTCCGTCACTGGTGCCTCTGTGCCCCCACCCCTGTGCCCACCCATCAGAGGGGGGAGGCTGGAGGTTGCAGAGCTGCTGGCTCAGCTGGCTGGGAAGAGTGGGACAGCTGGGAGAGCAGCAAGGCAGGACTGTCACGGAATATGTGTGACCTTTGGAGCTGTAAGCCAATATAGAGGGGTGCCATCGCAGGCACCCTCGCCCCTCCATTACACAGCAGCCTTCCATTTTGTCTCCCTTCCCATCGGCTCTGTTCACAGCAGTGTAATCCAAGGAGCCCCTCTGCTCCCCACGACATGTGAAAACACCCATGGAATTGAGTGTCACCTGTCCTGGGGGAGTTGTGACTGTCACCATCAATTCTGAATTGTCAGGGTGCATCCCAGAGAGCTCCCACACACCCTCTGCTTAAGCCTGGCAGATTCCATCTCCTTCTCCCTGCCTGCCACCCTCCCGCCTCTCCGCTCAGCCATCCCACGTGGATGCAGGCACGCTCCAGCTGGGTCCAACTGTGTGCTTGGAGGGACTGTCCCTAGCTGAGGGTCAGGGAATCTCCCAGTCCGGCAATGGAAAGCTTGCTGTGAGGTCATGCCAGGTTGTGGTGCATGCTGGTGAACCTAATTACTGATATGTGCTAATTAGCAAGTGTCCCCCTGTAAGGAATGACCTCCCGGTTGCCATCACCAGCCAGGGGGGTGGGGTACAGGTGACCCCAGGACACTTGCCAGGTTGGTGGCTGTCCTAGCCCTGGCTGGCTGGGCTCCGTGTGCTCCGTGAACGCCTCCGGGGAAGGCAATAACCCTCTGAGCAGCACAGGGTTGGGGTGCAGGACACCCCGAGCCACATCCCCGTCGTGCAGGAAGATGAGTTCAGCGCTTATTCCGGGAGCTGCAGGTCGCTCCTCACAGGCTGCAACTCCATCTCTCCTGCTGGGAATGTGGCCGTCAGCTCCCTCCTTGTCCTGGGCCAGACCCAGGCTGCTGCCTCCCTCCTCGGACTCACATTTCCTTTTCTCTCTCCCCGTGTCCCCTGCTAACAGCTTACCCCGGACGCACCCTGGGCTCCTCGGCCACAGGTTGGTATCGCTGCCTGCTCCCTGCATGCTGCCGGTGCTGCCTCAGCTCCTGCTGCCTCCGGCTTTCCCAGGCAGCTGTCCCAGCACAGCCACGCTTCCCTGGCACCGAGCAGACCCAGCACTCGCCATGCCGTGGAACCCACTGGGGCCACTGTTCCCAGCCCTTCCAGAGCCTGGTACCTGTGTTGCTGCACTTGTCCCAGCCTGACTCCACGTCCCAACAGCTCCCTCCTTCCTGAAATTCCCACCTCGCCCAGGCCCTTTCCCTCTTGGGTTAAGACAGATGCTGTATATTCCTCTGGCTATGGCAGTTTGTGGTGGTCCTATGGGAATGGCTGAGGGAGCTGGGGGGGCTCAGCCTGGAGAAAAGGAGGCTCAGGGGGGACCTTCTGGCTCTGCAACTCCCTGACAGGAAGGGGGGAGCCAGGTGGGGGTTGGGTTCTGCTCCCAGGGAACAAGGGACAGGACAAGAAGAAACGGCCTCAAGCTGTACCAGAGGAGGTTTAGGTTGGATATTTGGGAAAATTTCTTCACTGGAAGGGTGGTCAGGCACTGGCACAGCTGCCCAGGGCAGAGGTGGAGTCCCCATCCCTGGAGGGATTTAAAAGCCATGTGGATGTGGAACTTGGGGACATGGGTTAGTGGTGGCCTTGGCAGTGCTGGGGTAGTAGTTGCACTTGATAACCCTAGAGGTCTTTTCCAACCTAAACAATTCCATGATTCTGTGTGTTGGACCTACAGGGTGATCTCTCATCCATTGCACCACTGGAAGAGCCCAGCCAGTAGCCCACACTATAGTGGGGATCTCTTCCCACCCTTCATCTTCCTGCAGGCAGAAACTTTTGTGAGTGTCCACCCTTGATCCCTCCTGGCTGCAGTTTAAGCCGCAGCTGTCCCAGTAACTCGGGCTGGCCCCTGCCCGGCGGCCTCAGCCCCCCTGAGCTGGCTCCTCTCCCTGCCTATCCTGCTCTGGGTGTGCTGGAGAAGCAGGAGATGGGAGACTGTCCAAGAAATGCCAGCCAACACCCAGCCCTTCCCCGGTCCCCTGCTGCACCACGGGAACAATGTCCCTGCTGAGATACCAGCAGGGGAATCCCATCTTCTCTCCCTGCTGTCCTACCCCACAGCCACACTGCCAGACCCTGCTGAACCGGGCTCCTTTGGACACAGATACAGCTCTGGCAGAGCCCTGCCAGGGCCTGGAGAGCCTCTGGCTCCCTGTTGTGCCAGTGTGCCAGTAGCAGAGAGGGCTGTAGGTATTTACAGCATGTTCCGATAGCTGCCTTATCTGCATCTCTGGTTCAGGCACTTGCAGGTTGCCTGGGTGGGCGTGGGCACGGGGGGGCACGGTGTGGAGGAGGCACAGGCCATCTGCAGCCACACTGGCTCATCCCTCCATCTGTGGGCACACGTGTCTTGAGGATACTCATGGATTTTGAAGCTTTGGGAGCGAGCTGGCCAGCCCTCCAAGGGCTGCTGGATCCGTGCCGTGGGCAGGGTGGCTGGTGGTGTTTGTGGTTCAAAGATGGGGTGGCAGCGTGGGTGATGCTGGGAGAGTCTCTCCAGGTGTTTCAGCCTTCCTGGGTGGTTTGAGAACAGAGAAGACCTTTGTGTCTGTGGCTCAGTCTCAACCAGGAGAGGAAGGAGATTTTGCCAGGTCCTCTGCTTTGCCCAGAATCCTCAGGACAGACTTGCACATGGGGGGTGAGCTGGCCCAGGCCCTTCTGCTGGGCTTGAGGACAAGGAGAGGGAACACCTGGCCCAGTGTTAATCATAGAATCATGGAATGGCTTAGGTTGGAAGGGACCTTAAAGATATCTCATTCCACCCCCTGCCACGGGCAGGGACACCTCCCACTATCCCAGGTTGCTCCAAGCCCCGTCCAACCTTGGACACTTGCAGGGATGGGGCAGCCACAGCTTCTCTGGGCAACCTGTGCCAGGGCCTCCCCACCCTCCCAGCCAAGAATTCCTTCCCAATATCCCATCTAACCCTGCCCTGTGTCAGTGGGAAGCCATTCTCCCTTGTCCTGTCACTCCAGGCCCTTGTCCAAAATCCCTCTCCAGCTCTCCTGGAGCCCCTTTAGGCACTGGAAGGGGCTCTAAGCCATCTAGTCTCCTGGCCCAGAGCAGCAATGTTCCTAACAAAGGGCAGCCTGGCATTGCCACAGGGAAAAACCTCCCAGAAAGCCACTGCTCTAGGAAAGAAAAACTACTTGGGCATGCAAATTGGAATTGCAATTTTCTGCAACCCCCAGAGCTGAGCAGCCCAAGCAGACACGGGCTCTGCGGGGGGATGAGCTGGAGGCTCGTCTGAGCTTGAGCTGGGAGCGAGCAGCCACAGGGTGGCTGGAGAGAGCCGCCGTGCTGGAGCTGCCGCCGTCCCAGCCCAGCCTGCGGCGAGCTCTGGCTCTTTTCCGCTGTCCGGACCGTCAAGGTGACCCAAATTGCTGCTGACAGACACGGCACGGGGACACAGCAGGGACAGATGCCAGGCCGACACCCTCCCGGGTGGGAGATGCTCCCTGCTCTCAGACTCTGGGCAGGAGAATCCATACCTGGCCTCGTGTCCTGGAAGCTGCTGCGCTCCCTGCAGAGCTGCAAGGACCCAGTGCCTGGCACTGCCCACACGGCCCAGGGGGGCAGAGGTGGGCTCCACAAGCTGTGGGTGACCTGGCAGAGGGGCTGCCCCTTGGCAGAGGGGTGGACGTGCAGCGGAGCCGGAGCTCTCGGGTGCCCACGTTCACACAGCCACACCTGGCTGGGGACGTGTTATGAAAGAGCACACGGGGACCCACCCCAAACCTCTGGCACAACATCACAGGGGGAATAATAATAATACTTATTAACAACCATCTGAAACCCGATTACAGCTGGCAAGTGAGCAGAGCAGCGGCGACAGAGAGGCAAAGGAATGATTAATAATGAAAGTCTGAGGTTTCAACATTTGGTTTGGTCCTGTGTGAGATGATAAGGTTGGATCCCCGTGGCTTGCAGGCAGGGAGCAGGCAGCAGAAAAGGCCATCCATCCCCTGCTTTGGAGGTGCTGCCCTGCTTTGGGGCGGAGGGCTGAGCTGCATGGATGCAGCAGTGCCCTGTGGAGAGATGTCCCCAGCCCATTCCCTTGCCTGGTGGTGACATGATGGCTCTGCAATGGGCAGGAGGAGACTGGAACACTCTGCCCAGCTCCTGTGCCCATGGTCAGATGGGTTCAGTGTGGAGCTGCCATGCAGTGCCCTCCAGTGCCCTCGGGGCAGGAGCTCAGCACCATGGGGACTTTGAGGCTTTCCCCACGTCGAAGATGGATCCCTGGCTTTATGGAAATCTGCCGGCTCCTGTGTGGGCAGCAGCCATGGAGGAGCAGGGTCACTCAGCTACTTAAGGGAAAATAGCTCTGCCTTAGGTGTAGGGATGAAGAGAAGGTGCCGAGGGCAGCACAGCTCAAGGGCATCTCCTTGCCTTGGGTCACGGTGGAAGGCTCAGCTCTGGTTGAGACAGCAGGTCCCAGCCCCTCTGGTGTCATCCAGCCCATCGTCTGGCTGGAGTCCTGCTGGCAACAATGGGATGGACCCTCTCCCATCCTGAGTGTAGGATGGGGTTGGTTCCCACCAATTGGAATTCACTCACCCAGTTTTTACTTCCATTCCTGGCCTGATTTGGACCTGAGCCGACCATCAGTCTCTTGGCTATCCTGGGCACAGCTTGGGGGCTGGCACAGGCCAGGGCCTCCTCTGGCTCTGCTGACTGCCTGCTCGGTGTCCTGGGGGCTGGGGGGGTTGGGCACTGTGGGCACAGGCTGATTGCAAGAGTCCCATTTGAGCAGGGATTGCTCCTGGGGGGGCACTGGCTGTGTGTGTCCAGGGATCTCCGTGCTCCTGGACACATGGCATGGCATGAGGACAGGTCTTTGTGGGCGCATCACCAGCCTCCTGGGGAAAACTGCTGGACTTAAGAGTGTGGGATAGGGACTATAATTCACTCTCCTCCTGTCTTTCCCCCAAGCCCAAAGTGGGGCTATTTGCCCGGCCTGCCCTCCCCACACCCAGCTGGAGCCTCACACCCGGCTCACACCCAGGCAGTGACCTCCTGTTTGGCCAGAGGGTTGGGAGCCACGACCCGGGGGCAGATCCCTGTGAGGATGCGGAAGAAAGGCTTGCAGGCAGCTGACACCAGGCTTGCACCGCGCTTACCGAGCCCCGAAGCTCCTGAAACCACAGCAGCTCCCTCTGCACGAGGTGCTCTCCCGGCTCAGGCATGGCCTCCTCCTCCTTGGCACCTCCCGTGCTCTGCGGCGGCTGCCTTCGAACAACACCCCCGCCCCGCAGCCAGCCCCAGGCTCATCCCGGCTAAACCAGGACTGAACCGAGACAAGGTTTAAAAGACCTTCCAGTCCTCCGTAGCAGAAGGGCCAAAGCTCGGGGAACGCCAGGCAGCGAGGTGGGCTCTGCCGCAGAGCACGGGGACGTCCCGGGGCCGGCGCTGGGCAGTGCCTTGGCTGGTGAATGGCTGGTGGCCCCCGAGGGGCGGCTGTTGCCCCGGCAGCACCACCGCGCTGCTCGGATGGGATGCTCGTTACAGCCGGGAGTTAATGGCACGGCGGCGGCGGCTATTGTTCCTTCACTTCCTCTTGTTATTTCCCCTCTCCGCAGATGGGGAGATCACTTCCAAGCCTATGGTGCTATTCCTGGGACCGTGGAGCGTCGGCAAATCCTCCATGATAAACTACCTCCTGGGGCTGGACAACACTCCCTACCAGCTGTACACAGGTACCACGCTCACCGCTCTGCATTTCCACACCTTGTGGTCAACAATTCCCAGCCACGTGCCTTTGATCCCCCTTGTTACAGCAGGGAGGTTGGGATCTGCTCCATCCCACCTGGCTGTGGTGCCATTACAGAAAGGTTCCCCATCACAGCCCAGAGCCTGTCCCACTCCCCAGGGTGGAGGAAGGTGTCTCTCCCACAACATCCTCATCCTGCAGCGCAGGGATGAGGCCCCCAACCCCTACAGCAGCGGTCACATCACAAAGGCAACTTGCCTTTTTCTTCCCCCCATCCCTCCTCCTCACATGGAGCCAGATAATTCACCCTCCCAGGAGAAAAGTCATTCCCCTCCTCCCTGCTCCCACAGATGTCCTCTTACAGCTGAGAGCACTGTGGTAATGAGGCTCCTGGGAGGTGGTTTCCCAGGGCACCTTATGCAGTCAGGCCACTTCCAGAGCAACCAGCCCCCATAGAAAACAGAAAAGCCCTACTGGCATTTTCCCAAGAAGTCTGGGCAGGAATTTCACAGCCCTAGTACTTGCCCTGCCCCATCTCTTGGAAAGCACACAATGCTCCTGGTGCTCACAACGCTCCCAGTCTCAGGCCAGCCCTGCTGTGTCCATAACCTGGCATGGATTTCACACCTCTGCTGCTCCTCTCGTTGTTGCACAGGGGCAGAACCCACCACCTCCGAGTTCACTGTCATCATGCACGGCCCCAAGCTGAAGACCATCGAGGGAATCGTGATGGCTGCTGACAGCGCCCGGTCCTTCTCGCCCCTGGAGAAGTTTGGGCAGAACTTCTTGGAGAAGCTGATAGGGATCGAGGTGCCCCACAAACTGCTGGAGCGAGTCACCTTTGTGGACACCCCGGGCATCATCGAAAACCGCAAGCAGCAAGAACGAGGTAGGGGTTCACTGGGTTCACCTGGGGGACCCCAGAAAAGATGCCATAATGATCTGAGGTGACAAAGGTGGCTGAAGCACAATGGGGAAGAGCCCTGGGCCACAAAAGGGGTCTTGCACTGGAGGGGATGGTGACGTTTGTACCCCCATGGCTATGGCAGCAGCGGTTCAGACCTGGGGAACATACACAGAGCAGACATTTCTGCTGTTATTTCCTGAGAACTCCTTGGGCTGCTGATTGTCCACCTCGGCTCACCAATTAATGCCCTGTTTGTCACCCTTGGAGCCAACGGCTGGTGCTACAGTGGGGCCCAGAGAAGCAGCAGTCTGTTCCCAGAGCACCCAGGGTGTCAGGACAGATCAGCAGTGCTCCCTGACCTGGGTATCTGCAATGATGTGGCTGATGAGCGTGTCCACAGAAGGGAACAGAGCTGGGGAAGGGTCTGGAGCACAAGTCTGATGAGGAGCAGCTGGTGGAGCTGGGGGGGTTCAACCTGGAGAAAAGGAGGCTCAGGGGGAACCTTCTTGCTCCGCAACCCTCTGACAGGAGGGGGGAACCAGGTGGGAGTCAGGCTCTGCTCCCAGGGAACAAGGGACAGGAGGAGAGGAAACAGCCTCAAGTTGTGCCAGGGGAGGTTTAGGTTGGCTATTTGGGAAAATTTCTTCTCTGAAGGGGTGGTCAGGCACTGGCACAGCTGCCCAGGGCGGTGGTGGAGTTACCACCCTTGGAGGGATTTAAAAGCTATGTGAATGTGGCACTTGGGGACATGGGTTAGTGGTGGCCTTGGCAGCGCTGGGGGAATGGCTGGACTTGATGATCTCAGAGAGCTTTTCCAATCTTAAGGATTCTGTGATCCTGTGATTCAATATCTGCTCACGGGAGCAGCAGGAACCTGTGGCCTACAGTAGGGAGAAAGGTTTCAAGGGGGACCTGAGGGAGACAGGTAGTCACAGCCTCAGACATCCAGAGATGGATTTTTACATCTCTGAAGTGTTTTAGCACATGAGAAACAGTTTCTAGGCTGCAGGGGAAGTCCGCTGTGCCTCAAACCCCATCCAACCTGAATGGGGCACAAGGCACGACAGGCTCAAGGTTTATCTATCTCTTGATGAAGGGACTGTGCCGGCCACTACTGCTGGATTTCTCTCTTTCCTCTCCCGAAGGTTACCCGTTCAACGACGTGTGCCAGTGGTTCATTGACAGAGCCGATCTCATCTTCGTTGTCTTTGACCCCACGAAGCTGGACGTGGGCTTGGAGCTGGAGATGCTCTTTCGCCAGCTGAAGGGCCGCGAGTCTCAGATCCGAATCATCTTGAACAAAGCCGACAGCCTGGCCACCCAGGAGCTGATGAGAGTCTACGGCGCCTTATTCTGGAGCCTGGCTCCTCTCATCAACGTCACAGAGCCACCCAGGGTGTACGTCAGCTCCTTCTGGCCCCACGACTACCACCCGGAAACCCACAGAGACCTGTTCCTCAAGGAAGAGATATCGCTCCTGGAGGATCTCAACCAGGTGATTGAGAACAGGATGGAAAACAAGATTGCCTTCATCCGCCAGCACGCCATCCGTGTGCGCATCCACGCCCTCCTGGTCGATCGCTACCTACAGACCTACAAGGACAAAATGACCTTCTTTAGCGATGGAGAACTGGTGTTCAGGGACATTGTGGAAGATCCTGACAGGTACTTTATCTTTAAGTCCATTCTGGCAAAGACCAATGTCAGCAAATTTGACCTCCCCAACCGTGAGGCTTACAAGGACTTCTTTGGCATCAACCCCATCACCAGTTTTAAGCTGCTGTCTCAGCAGTGTTCCTACATGGGAGGGTGTTTCCTAGAGAAGATTGAGAAGGCCATCACCCGCGAACTTCCCGATCTCTTGGGAAGCATCGGCTTGGGGAAGAAGCCCAACGTCCTCTCCTGCGACGTCACTGGCTGTGGTGAAACCCCAAAGAATCGCTACAGGAAACCCTAAGGTGATCCATAACCCAACCGTCCACATGTTCCTACTGGTGAATGAGCTTATGTCTTATCTGTCCAAAAAGCCATGGTTTGTTAACCCTTTGAGTGCCGCGCTGGCAAAGGCTGCCATACGATGAGGACTTTGAGTCGTTGACCTCGATGGCAGGGGAAGATGGGTGGGCATAAGAAAGAGAATAAAAACTGTGAATTCCTGACATTTTACCTTTGTTCTTTCGAGTAGAAGGCAATGTTTAAGCTGTAAGTATGAGCAATGCACGGGGAGCTAGAACAGCAGCTGCTTTTCCACTGATGCCAAGAGTGCGTGAAGAGGAATTTCAACCTCTGCATCCCTGAAGACATGAGGGAGTGAGCAGGAGGGCACGGCGTGACAGCACAGGGGAGAGCAGTGACACACTAACCCAGGCACCACCGGGAGCCCCAGGACAAAGTGCTGCTCAAGGAAAGAGAGGCCAGGACCCAGCTGTTGTTTTCTCGCACAAACATGCTACAAATCTCGGCAAATATTGATCTTGTTTTTCTTTCCAAGACTTCTAGGTCACCTGGTGAGTTCTCCTTCCATTTAACAGCTGAGTTGATCCTCTGCAGCCTTCACCTGGGTGTTCACCTTAAGAAGGGGCATTTGCAGGGGTGTCTTTAGCTCCAGACAAGTAGCCGTGATGGGATTTGGAAGTCCATGTCAGAGGAGGAAGTGGGTTGGAAAGGAGAGGCCAGCAGTTGCTGAGCTGTGCTGGAGGAGAAGGGCCAGCACCCGAAACCAGATGGTTCCCACGAGGAGCTGTAAGCAGGGTTTTCTTCCCCTGTGTCAGCACAGGAGAGGGCACTTTGTGCCTGTGAGTGTCATTAACTCAAAATCCATGCTGGCAAGTCCTGCCTGCGGACCAGCAGGGCTCTGAGGGTGAGGATTTGGCAGTTTGACCTTGTTCAAGTCCATGTTGATGATTTCTCAGTCAGACCCCCATGTTTTTGTGCTCCATGGAGGGAGGCAGGAACAGGGGGTCACTAGCTGTGAAGTGAAAAAGGTCACATCCCTTTTGCCCACCTGCTGCTCTGCCCTCCCCAGGACAGTCCAGGGAGGTTTCTGGGGCTTGTTTTCCAAACTCCTCCCATTTTAGCCATTTGTTGGCTCATTTCTGAGCATTGCTGCTCAGTCCTGAAGGAGTATTGCTTTGGAAGCACCCCAGCAGGGTGAGGTTCCCCATGGACAGCTGACCTTGAAACCTGGCCCTCATGGACAGCACAGCTGGCTGCTTACCCAAGCCCAAACCAACCAGGAGGTAGATTTTTTTGTCCTGGATGGAGACTGGCACCTTCAAGCCCACCCTGGACCTGCTGAACATCCTTCGTCCTTCCTCCTGCCAAACGTCCATGGTGAAACCTCTGGAGCAGGACTAACCTTTGACAGAAGCAAGAGCACATGGAGGTGCTGGCTGAGGCAAGAAAAAGGCAAAAGGAATGAAAGAGGGAAAGAGAAAGCTAGGAATGGAAGGCTGTGTTGTGATGGGAAGGTTGTGAGGGGCAGTACCCCACATCTCCACATGTGCAGCGGGATGTGAGCTAAGGCAGGAGAACTGTGGGAGCTCCACATTCCCCATGTGCTGCGAAGAAAAGGTCCCCTTGAGTCCAGGTGAGTTTTGGGGGGACGCTGCCCCAGGGACTTCCACTCTCCTGACCTCTGCTTTGAGGTAGGACTTTACATTTGAACTAATGAAGCCAAGATCCAAATCTACATCCAAGCATGGGAAGGGGCATGGCTCAGGCAGAGGGATTGTGCCTGCAGTGCAGAGGGACTGGAGGTGCAAGGGAAGGCAAGCAGAACGTCAGAGAGAGCAGCAGCCAGAGCAGCCTGGAGAGAAATGATGTGCTCATGAGTCAGTGCATGAGCTCAAAGTGATGTTTCAAACCTGCCCAAGCGCTGCTGCCCCTCCACTGCTGTTCCTTCTTTCTTGTACATGATCCCGTTGCTCATCGGTGTCCCTCTCCGTCTCACTGCTCAGTCCCCTCTGCTCGGCTGGTCTGCATGGTTTTCTCAAGAGGTAATGGAATTGAAACACTGACAGAAACAGGCTAATGCTGCCACTGTTCCTGCTGTTGCACCGTGTGTCACTGTCACATTGAGCAAAGGCCATCAAACATTTCTATTTGCGAGGTTTGTATCGCACCATCTCTGTCCTTGTTGCCCTGTCCCCCTAAAGCCCATGGGGTAGCCAGGGAAAGGCCCCCCACCCCACAAGGAGGATTGACCCTGAAGGCACTGTTGCTCTGTTTTCAGGCTGCTCCCATTGTTCTCCCCATCCTTTCTTTGGTTTCCTTTTCTCTTGCTTTATTCTCCAGTCCTCATCGCCTCTTCTCCTCCCTTCCTCTGCCCTTCGGCACCTGCACGCCCCGTCCAAAGCCCTGTGCCCGTGTCTTGGATGTGGCTCCTCTGTGACAGCAAAAACCTTTTTCCCCCTCTGATACGGTGTGCTTGGGTTCTCTTTCTGAATCAGTGGCTTCAGCAGTGGTGGTCTGTTCCCTGCTCCCCGCCACACACGATGGCTCGGCTCCGTGCTGGCTCGGGGAGATGACGCCACTGCGATGCTTCCTCTCCCGTGGCTCCAAGTGGCCGTCAGTCCCAAGAGGATTGCAGTTCCCAGCCCAGCTCTTGCTGAGCTTTCTTAGGAGATCTCTGGGAATGTGGGAGTGAAAATGGGGAGCAAGGAGGCCTTTTCATTCTGCTAAGAAACCCCAAGCACCCGCAGCACTGGGGCGGTGAGCGTCTCACCCAAGAGCGTTGCGGGAGGGAGGGAGCTGGAACACAGGCCTGTGTAGATGCCCGTGAACGTGTGCATTGGGATAAAACTGTCAGCTTGAACATCAGCCTGTCTAATAAAACCTGGTATTTTCCAAACACATTCCCTGGAGATGCTTGTTTTGTTTCTCCTGCTGGTGTGGGAGCGAGCACCAGGGCTGGGGAGGCTGAGGGGGTGCAGCTGCAGGGAGCAAGGCAGGAAGTCCCATCTCCTTCCCTGAACCCCAGCCTTGTCCCCATCCCTTGCACGGAATCTGCCAGCCATGCCTGAGTCATGTGGCTGCTTTTCCAACCTGGCTTCCTGTGGCTTAGGCCCAACAGGCAAAGCAAACCCCAGCTCCTTTGCTTTGTGCCTCAGGGCAGAGTGATCCTCCTGGTGAGACAGATCCTTGCTCCAATCCGCCCCAGGAGATGCTGCTTGGGGACCAGGGCAGAAGGAAGGGGTCAGGGACCATGGAGGGAAACAGGGGATGGGGTCCACAGCAGAGGGCAGGGGGTTGGGGATCATGGAGGAGGACAGGGGGTTGGGGACCATGGAGGAAGGCAGGGATTTGGGGAGCATGGAGGAGGATGGGGAGTTGGGGACCATGGGGGAGGACAAGAGGTTGTGGAGCATGGAGGAGGACAGGGACTTGGGGACCATGGAAGAGGGCAGGGATTTGGGGACCATGGAAGAGGGCAGGGGTGGGGAACCACAGAGAACAGCAGGGCCTCTTACCAACCACCCAGAGAGGGGCAGAGGGAGGGACCCTCCCCTCCCACCGGCAACTGGGGCTCATTACAACCCTATTCCTGGCCTGTCCGTCTGTCTTTCCAACTATCTGTCTCGCTCACTAATCAAAGAAGATTGTTCCAAGAAAGCTGGAAGAAGAGAAGGAATGTCTCACTTGGCTTCCTTTGGAAAGTCTGGAAAAACCGTGGCATCTCGATGTGCGTGAAGGTCTGCCTGGCGAGAAGCACATTTTCCTTCCAAAGCTGCTGCAAAGATGTGAATCATGAGCCGGTAACGCTGCTGGCAGAGCACACACCAATTCCACTGAGACGTGGGGCTGGCAGCGGCTCCACTGTAATCTCTTGGACGGAAAAGACAAACATTTGTCATCGTGACACTGCTGGGGGAGAGCTGCTGGTGCTGCCGAGAGCCCCGTGGTGGCCGGATTCTGCCTGTGCCCAGGGTGCTCCCGCCAAGGGCAGCGTCCAGCAGGTTTTCCAAAGGTCTCCAAAGCTCCTCAAACACCAGCCAAGGGGTTTACAGTCCCTTTTGGTTGTCCTCCACAACATCAACCCCTCGGTGGCATCCCTGCATTTCAGGGATGAAAATAACCCGTATCCAATCATCAGAAAAGGAGCAAAACCCTTTGGAAAGGTCTGCTGGGAGCTGGAGGCAGCCTTGGTGCTCTGCCTGCTGCATGCTGGAGGTCACCCTGTGCCACCATCCCCATCCAGCCTGACCCCTGCTGTCCCCATGCACCCAAGGCTGGGGCCAACCCCCACCCAAAATGTCCCGTGCTGCAATTGCAAGACCCCAGTAGCCGTGGCATGTTTACGAAGCCATTCACTCCCTCCCCAGATGGTCACAAAAATCTGCCCACCTGGTTGTCTACCCCAGAGCTGGGGCTGCCACCTTCCCCGCTGGCAGCAGATGCTTGACACAGTTCCCAGAGCAAACAAAACACCCTTTCCATGCAAGTTCCTCCTTTTTGGGACTTTAGAGCTTTGTGCAGCACCGAGAACTCCCTGGCTTGCCCTGACCCCAGCCCTCCAGCATCCCTCCCAAGACAGAGGCTGGGCTCAGTTCCATCACCACTTCCCTGCTCAGAGTCAGAAGAGTTGCAACACTGAGCGTGGATGTGCAGAGTGTGCCTTCAGGACACGTCCCACCTCAAACCAGAGCACTGCAGCCAGTTTGTGTCTGCAGAGAGCCCCAAAATCCACACATTTTCCCCAAGATGTGTATGTGCGGGACACTGAACCAGGGAGGTAAAATCAGGGAGGTAAATCAGTAAAAGCTGTATCTTGAAGAACATGCAGGGGCTTTGGACCCCCTGCCCTCCTCCATGATATCCATAGAAGTGTGGAATCATTAATGCTGGAAAAGCTCTCTAAGATCATCAAGTCCAACAGTTCCCCCAGCACTCCCAAAGCCACCACTAAACCATGTCCCCAAGTGCCACACCCACACATCTCCACTGGAGGAGGATTTGCACACCCAAAATTGGGGTTTGCATGTGGCATCAGTGCTTCCCAGAGGAGACAGGGTGAGGGATGGGGAGCGAGCCCACTTCTGGGGCTGCCTGCCTTGGGAGGAGCCTTGGGCTGGGGAACAGGGATGTCCCAAAGGATTATCTGCTTGAAGCAGATGGGTAAAGCCTGGACATTGGCCCCAAGGGGTCACCATTGGCTTTAGTACACCTGGGTGACATTCAGGGCAAGAGGAGAGGAGCTAGAGCAGCCCGGAGCCCTGGGAAGGGGATTTTCACCCTGGGAAGGGAATTTTCAACCCATGGGGTGTCCAGAATATGTTATCCCTGCAAAATGGGGGGATGGAGAGCTGGTGAGCTGGGGCCTGGGGTGTCCCTCGAAGTGGACAAGAGGCCAGAGGGATGGCAGGGTGCTGACACGCTGCTGTCCCCAGCCAGGAGCTGGGGAAGCCAGTGAATTCCCATCTGTTATTATATGGATATCCAGCATTCCCACATGGGTTAGTCCATTCAGCTGCTCCTTCTCTAATGCACTCATTAGTGGTCATTTAATTACAGGATGCAAAAATGAGCTGTTCCAAAACACTCCTATACCTATGGAAAACACGTAATGAGTGATCAGTGCTGCTAATGAGAGAGGGAGTTGTGGTACCAATAACAGGAGAAATCCACCAGTATCCCAGCAATCCTGCGATCCACCCTACCCCAGCCGGCCTGCTGTGACCTGCAATCATCCCAGCAGCCTTTTGGGGCAGAGGGAGAGAAAATGGCATGTGGGTGAGTGAGCTGGTGGTGAGTGGACATTTCCTACCCATGGAAGTGACATGGGGTGTCCAAACCCACCCATATTCCCAGCAAAGGCTGCCAGAGGCAATGGGAAGTGAGTGTCAGTGCCACCACCACTTCAGCTCTGGATCGAAATTCAGCAGCACAGGGAAGCCCTTTGCTTCTTTGCAACTCTCCAGTGCCACTGGCCTGGAGATGGGAATTAATGGGCTGAACATGAGAACCAAGTGCTCCCGGGGCAGGGATCGCTGCCGGCTCCTTCCCAGTAGCTGTGATTAATTGTTGTTAATATTAAATTCAGCACTTTTATGCAGGACGCAGAAGTGCTTAGGCAGAAGCCCAGCTCCTGTCCTACCTGTCATTAAAAACATTGCAATTAAGCTCTAGTGGAAGGAAATACAAGCAAACGCATCCTCTGTAAGTGGCTTCAGCTTTCCATGGACATCTGTGTCCCCCGTTTCCTCTTCGGCTGGCCGAGCCGCTTCTGTTTTCCCTCTTCCCATGACCCATACGTTGCTTTTTCTCCTTAATCCTGCCCACAGTTCCCAACAGTGAGGGCCAGAGCAGGGAGGAAAGGAGCCTCAGCTGCCTCTGACCCATTGCCACTGATGGAAAGTTCATGTCAGCTGCAGCTGCAGCCTCAGCCCTGGCCAAAATCCAGGCTGTGCACTGGGTACCTGCTCACCTCGTTGGACCCCAATGCTGCTTTTGCTCCTTTCCATGGGCAGAAATCCAAATACTTGGTGCTTTCTGTGTGATGAAGGGGTGCCATTGCCCCAATAACAAACTATTTCCACCTTGCAGTGGGTCTGGATGGGATTTTCAGCAGCTGAGATGGGTCAGCCTGAGCCAGAGGACACCAAGAGGAGCTGTGGTGGGGGGAGCTGAAGGGAGACCCTCTTCTGCCTCTCCCACAAGCCTGATGGCATTGCAAAGTGACCAGAAGCTGGGGCTGAAATTTAGGTAATGCCAAGAGAGGCAGGTGGGAGTGACAGCAATGACAAGCCAGGTATGTCAGGTCATGGCATGTCCTGTGTCGCTGTTCCTTACACAGAAAGGCCTTAAAGCCCTGACATTGCCTGGGGAAAGGCAAAAAATCCCAGGTAAGACAGGGTGAGGGAGATGGAGATACAAATGGGCAGCAAGGAAAAATAAACCCTGTGGCAAGGACAATACCAGTGCCAGGAATACTACATCGAAAATTTTGGACCTGGTGGAATCACGTGAAAGGTGCCCAGAGCTGTGAAGAATGTGTGTAGAATCACAGAGGGTCAGGAGGGACGGGGAGGGTTGGGGGCACTAGGCCTAAATTTGGGGTGGATCTGGGGCTCTGGCAGCCACAGAGCCCGGCCAGCTGAGGACAGGGCAGGTGGGGATGGCCGAGCAGCGGGATGGAATGTGAGGATTGCAGGAATGCCCCGCGCTGGGTGGCAAAGAGCGATGACAACAGTGCCCACACCGCGGCTCCGGCCACGGCCCTGGGGAGGGAAAGGTTTTTCCAGGACCACAGGGACACAGGGGGTTTTTCCCTCTTGCTTGCAAACATCGTCGTCATGTATATAAACAGAAAATGCCAAGATGTGAGTCAGCGCAAGGGCAGTTTGGCTCCTGTGCAAGAACAGCCTGAGAAATGGTGGAAAGAGAGTTTGAAGGCAAGGTTTATTCTTGTTTCAGAGGTTTCAACAAGTAGTTTCATGGCAGGTTCAATATGCACCAGTGATATACAAGAAAAAATAGTTTTAAAAATTTTAAAAAACTTATAAAACAATTTTTTTTTCAATTAGTTGCTTCCTGTTGATGAGGGGATACCTTTCAGTCTCAGCGAGCGGCCAAACATACTTTTAGCTTTGACATACATCAGAGAGCAGAAAGAAATGCAGGCAGTGCTTTCAGGTGATTCAAATTATATAAAGGTGGTGGAGTTTTTTAATAGCTGCTGAAAAAGTTTCATGGCCCAGTGCTGTGATCCAGCACAACAAAAGGTCCTATTCACACAAGGGAGCAGATCTGAGACTGCCTCAGGAATCTTAATTCCTGAATTTCTCAGCTTTTTTTTTTTTTTTCAAACATAAAGGATCCCAGTGAACCAATTAAGGAGATCTTGACATGATGTTATTTTTCTGATAAAAATGCTATAGTTTGGACTCTGCTCTATAAACACTCTGGCCTTCACTTTTATCTCCAGGTGTGAATAATCCCATGAGGGTCAGCAAGCCAACCATGGATATAAAGTAAGGCACATGTGAAAAGTGTCTGCAGGATTGAGGCCAGCGATTGCAAAACAGTTTAAACTATAATCCTCCATTTTCATTAGTTTATTGAAAAAGTTCTGCTGTGGGCTTGAAATCCTTCCTGTTTTGTTGAGCCAAAGGTGATTTTTCTCTCCAGGCAGTCTGAGCACAAACCTTCCCACTGGTTTAAAGTTGTCAGGCTTCAAAAATCCCATTTCCCACTAGGGACATTCTGCCCTTTTCATTGAGAGAACTCAACATCGACATCTATTGTGTAAATAAAGCTAATTAAAGACAGTTATTACTTGCTGGACATAAAAGTCCTCCAACCCCACAGTCCAGTAGATTTGGCTGCTTTTGCTAAATGAAGCTTTGAGCTCTCCCTATGCTGCAGAAACACTAAATACAACGTTTTCAGCTTACTAGGAGATTTCTTCAGCCCTGCTTGCATTTCCTGTAAGATTTCAGGTTTTAAAAAAAGGAGCTTTTTCAGCGCACAGCATTTGCCACGTCTTTGCCTTGAGATGCAGGAGGTGGATGGGGCAGCCCAGAACGTCCCTGCTGTCAGCAACGAAAGGCACTGGGAGCATCCTGCATTCCTGGGTGTTCATTTTTCAGCCTAAAATAAAATTGAAATAAGACTTTGGGCCAAAAACTCGACATCTTCATCCTCTTCTAGGATGCTGAACGGGGCAGAGGTGGTGGGCTCCGGGCAGTGACCACCTGAAGCTTTGTCCTGTTGAGGAGAGAGACATCCTTCCACTAAGCTCTCACTGCCGTGTGTTGCCTTTCTGGGCAAAATCAAGGCTGTAATTCCGTGTCGCTGAAATTTCCGTGGTTAGTTCTTGTCTAGGGGAAGAGGTGGGTTCTGGGCTGCTTTGCAGTCAGGAGGAGGTCAGGAACATGACAATCTCTCCAAGAGCCCTGCCCACATTTCCAGCTTGGAAAAAGGAGTTTGCGGTTGCAGCAAAGTGATGGACTCAGTGCCTCCTGCTCTGGTGGGTAAGACAGGGCAGGAGGAAAGATCTGGTTAAAACTCAACACACCTCCACTCCAAGTGTCTCTAAAGGAGTCCACAGGCCTTGACTGTGAACTGAACACAGTGGGAAAAGGAAGCGAGAGACCCAGATTAAGAACAAATCCTTCATTAAGGGCTTAACTGGTCCACATAAAAAAATCAAACATGGCAATCGTTGTTTGGGCCATAATAGAACAAGATTTAATATGAGTTACAACCTTGTAAAGGGGAATGGAATATTTTCCCTGCTTGTCCACAGGCCAAAGCTGAGGAAGGAAGTGAAACAAGGATGGTAAAAGAGGAGAAAGGAGAAGACAGGAAAAAGCCACTTAGCACAATAAATCTGCTTCTCAGCCCTCACTTCCCTGGTGCATGGCTGGAGCTTTTTCTCCTTCTCTGAACACGTCTCCATCTCCCAAAATCACGGCAGGGACTCACAGGAGTGTGGAACATCCTTCAGCTGAAGATGGTGGCATATTTTACTTTAATTTTTTCAGCTTTGTAGCTTATTTAGGAGCAGGTTCTTCAGGCACACAGGAATTTAACATTAATAACTGAGATGTTTTGACTGGATGCATAAGAAACACAATCTGCTTGTTTGTTTGTTTGTTCGTACTGAAGAAATTTCAGCTCCTGGTTTTGTTTTCCAAGTGTTGTAGGAATTCCCAAATTAACAGACAAGATGTGGAACAGTTTCAGGTGTGAGGTGATAAGATGGGGGTCACATGTAGTAGCATTGCCTGCACCAAATTCCCTTTTCGAGATATCCTTTGATAAATAACTCATCTCTCTGAATCCACCACAACAATCTCTGAGCAGTTCTCGCAGGGACAAACCACGCAGAGCCTCTGGAAGCTGGAGGGAACCTTTGGTGGGAAACTGCGGAAAAGCCTGTCACGGGATTTTTCCTGCCTGTGTCATTAAGAGTTTAACATGTGCCACGAAGCACGAGGGTTATTTGATTTTTGCCTATCAACAGTGACTCCCCTTAACCCAATTCAAGGAGGTTCCTGGTTTATAAAAGAATTAGGGCCCTGTTCCTAAAGCCTGGTTACATTTAGCCAATAAATGCCGGATTGTAGCATTTCTTCCTCCACGACCTTTCACTGTGTTCTATGTGCCCTTTTTACCCAACACTGGCTGTGTTTTCAGGTCCCAGAACTGTTATTCCCCCTTCCCTGTGGAAGCAGGCATTCCCTCTTACCTCTGTCAAAAGGGATTTAATGTATCTGCCTCATCCACAACCAGCAGGACCCAGACCTGAGCGAGTTCACACTTTATTTCCACAATACACTGCAGTTGTCAGGGCAGCACCATAGGTAAAAATGCCTGGGAGATGTGATCACCACCACAGCCAAAGTGTTATGTTTTACTGTTCTCAGCAACATTTTCTTCCCAATTTTTTTCCCCCTGAAAACAGAACTAGGCACGTGGCAGAAACATGCATTCACCCCCAGTTTTAAACATGATTTTTGGGAAGGTGCTTGCTCTCACACTAAACCTGGTCTAGTGGAGGGTGTCCCTGCCCATGGCAGGGGGTTGGAACCAGATGATCTTTATGATCCCTTCCAAGTCAAACCATTCCCTGACGCTTTGATTCTATAAATTACCCTGTATGATTTTTTCTTGTTTCATCAACATCTCAAGCCTACCACCACAGCAATAAATTGAAATAAGGACTAGTTCCAATGTTGGCAGACAGGAGAAGTGAACTTTTTGCAAGCTTAAGAACAAAAGTGTGTAAAAATCTTCTTAAATACAAACTAAAAATTGACACAATAGCTTCTCAATGCCTTCCACTTCATATCTGTCACATCATTCCTGAATTTTTCAGATATATCTGCTCTGATTGGAGTAGTGGAAGTTATCTATCTTCCTGCACAGAACCAGAGTTGCAGCCACACAGATGAAATCCCAGGTATAGGTGAGAAGAATGCTCTCCTCTACGTTTTTTTTGGGGGGGGGGAAAGGCACCAAAAATCCAATATTACTGAGTTCTGTTATTGGTTTTTTTAAACTCTGGCACCCACAGGGCAGAATGACAGATCTGTGGTTAAAATAGAGCCAGGAAAAGAGCAAGTGAATCTATTCAGGGATGCATTTGGGAACACTCTGCTTGGCTCAGGCAGTGATGGCTCTCACCAGATCCATTCCCAGCTCAGCCGGGCTCGGGGTCACCTTTCCATTGCGGATCAACCGAGACGAGGGATCAAGTCACAAAAATGCCACAGCAACTCTCTCTTCTTCCTAGAAACCTAAATTTAAAAAGGGCTCGGTGCACACATAGCAGATGTTTCAAGAAGTTTTACGCTGTGTAATTCCTTGCACTTCCTTAGCAGGGGTTTTCTGTGGGTTTGTAGCAGGTCTTTCTCCCAAACCCGTGGGGTGTGCACGAGGTGACTGCAGAACCCTGGAATTGTGCCTGTAAATTCCAATTCCCACCTCTTTTCAGCTGAATAATCCCAAACACTAAATATAAAATGTGTTGCAATTTGCAACTGCACTATTGCAAAAATCAGAAAATGGTAAAATTGCGTGTTGCAACATTCACACCTATTGCAGAAACAACATTTTTTTTTCAAATCTCTACAATTTCCTTCATAATTCTGCAGGAAATTCCTGTACCAAGGGTCATCCTAGGAGGATCCTGCCTGCAAGGTTATATGAATACTTTAAACTAGTTTAGAATAATTTACTTTTTAATTGTAATAATACAAATTACTTTTGCTGCTCCTGTAAAAGACAGCCTCCCTTTCCATCAGGGTCTTCCCACACAAACTGCTATGAAGACAAGTTGGCTAAATAAGTGAGCTGTGAGAATGGAAAGGTTTTATTTTCTGCTCCTCCTTGGCTTCATAAACCTTATTTTGCAAGCTCCTGTAAGGTGTGGTGTTATACAGGTGGAGGAGCATCAAGGCACAGGGGAACAGCACATGGGCATCCCGCCCTTCTTTCAGAGGAGACAGAGGGAAAGCTTCCAGAGAAAGCAAAATACAACAGGACTTTGCCTGAGACAAAGGTTTGTTTTCCCTCAGTAATGGTTGCATATCCCACCTGCACAGGGTTTGAAAGAGGTTACTGGGTTTTGTCTGCCCAAAGGGAAAACGAGGAGCACTCATGGGAAGGGGGCACAAGCAAGTGCTCCTTGACAGACCCCTGAAGCTTCATTTTGAGTGGGTGTCCTTCTGCAGAGTGCCAAAAATTACGGATGCTACATCTGCAAGAGGAAAAGCTGCCCGGCTTGAGAAGGGCAAATGAGAATGGCCTGACTCGGAGCCACAGAAACTCCTCCCTAATTTAATCACATCAGGACTATTTTTATATTGCCTTTTCACTGCCTTCCACCTCCACATGAAGTCTTGCCGATGACTTTAAGTGTCATTTCCCACTATTTGACTGCAGCTCTTGGTCATTTTCACTGTTTTTTGCTATTTTATGCTGGGCTATAAAGTGGAGTTACCGCATGGCAGCGGGAGTGACTCAAGTCTACCTTGGGAATGCTGGACAAGCACCACTGTAGCTGATCTCTAGTCAGTGTTTTAGAGCTTCCACCCTGTCTTCTTGCCCTCATTTCTTAATGACTTAAGACTTGGCTTTGGCTTGGTTGTAGCCTGTCCCTTGTCTCCCTAATTTGAATGTCCTGAGAAGCTGCAAGTAGCTGGAGCAGGAGCTTGATGTTGACTTGAGGGGACATCACCGACTGCCACTTGTACAGCCCTTCTCCTGCTCTTTACTCCTCAGTACTTCCACACCCACACAGTCCCACTCACAGCAACATGAACACTCCTATTTTGGGTGAGAAAATGCCTTCTTATTTCCCTTTCTTTTTTTAAAGAAGCAGAGTGTTGTGCAAGTCCCTCCATTGAGCGTTCACAGCTATAAAAGCCCGTTAGATGAGGCTGTATTTGCAGGCAACAGTGGGACTTCCTCTCTTCGGAAACGGAGCAACTTTCTATTTTGGGCTGTGCTGACTCAAGGGTGAGGTACCCAAGCTGATTCAGCAGCTTGGCAAGCCAGGAGAACTTCTGGTTATGAACAGAATGAGCAATAAATTTTAAGTTTGTCTTCGTCTTACAGAAATGTATATTTGAGTGAAGCCACCTCCTGGTGGCAGACATTTTGCCAAACAAGCAGAATATTCTGCATCGCTTTCAGCATAAAGACCTCTCCAATGAAACAACCATAAAGCCTGCAAGTAAAATCCTGGTCCCATGGGAGCCAGAGATTCCCACTCAGCCAGACCAGGATTTATCCTCCCTCTTGAGTCACATAAAAAGATCCAATTCACATAAAAAGATCTTCTACTGCTTACTCACTTATTTTATCTGTGCATCTGGTGTACAAAATTGTCTTGGTAACATGAATAAGTTGAACAGCAATTTCAGAAGGATGAAAGTACACAACACAAAACCAACCTGGCCACTGTGAGGAAGTGAGAGGAATACACCACCCACTTACTCAGCTTCCGTGGCTTTGTATGGAAAAGATGTCAAAGGTAATTCTTGTGCTCTTCTGCTATGGAAAAATGAGATAAGCACTGTGATACTTGAATAATTTTAAAAACCATGGAGCAGGAACAATGTTTCACAATATTTTCTAATGTTTGCCTGTTAATCTGTGAACAGAAGTCAGAAAATCTGGTGGGTTTTGGTTTTTTTAACAAGTTCTTTCAACCTAGAGGTTACCAGGATTCAAAACAAAGCTTACAATGAATGCTGCACATGTCCACAAGGATGAAGGCAGAGAAGTTTGTAAGAAAGTGAGATGTTGCCATTTATTAAGGTAAGAAAGGAGGGAACAGGGCATCCGAGCTGTCTCCCTTGAATCTGTGTGATGGTCAAAACAGATTTTAACATATTTGCCTCCAATATTTATGGTGTTTCCAGACAGGATCAATAGCCCATGACGCCTGTTCTTTCAGGCTGCAAGTTTTCCTTTGACAGCACACAATAAAAGCTGCAAACTTCTTAATAGCATTCCTCCTCCCCAGCTCCACCAACCACGCTGGCATTAAGACACGCCGTTGTTCCAGCCAGCCGTTCCCATGTCATATTCTTCTGCCTCGTGAGGGCGGTTTGTGAAGTCTAAAAAAGCATCATGTGGGTTGTCACATTTCAGAACCCCCTAAATAACTCCGTGTGGCTCCATCAGATAAGC
Source organism: Neopelma chrysocephalum (assembly GCF_003984885.1). Lineage (NCBI taxonomy): Eukaryota > Metazoa > Chordata > Aves > Passeriformes > Pipridae > Neopelma > Neopelma chrysocephalum. The sequence goes on from NW_020897722.1 coordinate 620,269, forward strand.
GGCGAAGTACAATATTATGAACGTCAAACAAGAGCTCATCATTAGAGCTGACAAAGCTGTGCCTCTGAGAGGAGAAGTAAACTCTGTTCTGTAGACTAAATATGTATATTAGTGGCATGAAGCTAAGAGAACTCTGCAAGTAGGATTTGTATTTGCCCAGCTGCTGCTCTGTAAAGTATCTCCTCTAACCCGGTCTCTGAGAAAGGAAACCAGTCACAGAGTACTTTGGAAGGGTGGTCAGAATTCTCCACAGGAGACCAGCACAGCCCAGGCCAGAAGGAACCCAAGACTCAAAATCCAGACTGTGTGGAGGCTCCCAGCTCCACCAGGATGTGCTCAGTGTGGTTGCTAAGAAAGTGATCCAAAGGAAGCATCTTCCTTGAAGGATGCTACGGACATTACCCCCTGAGGCACTGCCTTAGAGGGGAACATAATACTGCCTGTATTATATAATAGTGTGGGGTTAAACTCCTCCTGGATAAAAACAAACCAGAAGGTGGCTGGGGGTAATAATTGATACAACTTCAAACCACTTCTTGCCCTCTAAAACAAACCTTACTCAGGCTTGATGTAAATCCAAGCATCACTGGCATTTCTTGTTTGCTGCTTATATGTATTTATTCTTGAGTTCAACAGAGAAAAAAAAATCATGATAAAAGCAAAGTCAAATTAAAAATTCAGTCTTTCAGGAGACAGCATTAGGTCTGTCCCAGTCAGAACAGAGCTAATGAAAATGTGTGTTTCCATTGAACTTGATAATAAGAGGGGAAGCTGGGGAATGGTTGGGCCAGTAAGTGTTGGGCATCTGTTCCATCCAAAAGATCAAGAGGAGGACTAGGATGGGAGTCTATGAGTTACAAACCTAGTGGGAGCTTCCTTGGGGGAGCAAGGATTCTGAGCAACCTCAAAATCCCGATGTGAAGCTCACCAAAGCAGGGTTTGACAAGTCAGATGTCTCCTTCCATCCCACTTCACTCCTTCGAACCAGCTGGGAAAGAGGAACTACTTCATTAGCAGAGATCAAAAGCTGTCTCTGACTAGTAGCCAGACAAAATTTGGGATCATGTGGGTCACTCAGTGAAAACTTGTGATGTAGCCAGTATCTTTGATGTGATTCTGTTTATTCTAAGAACATACAAAGTCCCGCTTTATTGAGCACAGGGGGAGCAAGATATACTTCTCTTGCTTCTTGCTGAGCTTTGCTCTTGCCTGTCCTCCTCCTCCTCCTCCTCCTGCACACACGTTGGTCCATGTCCAAAAGATGCTGGATTCTTCTAAACGCACACAGGGAATTCTGTCTGAGTGGCATCTCTCCCTGGACTGTGTGAGCACACTCGTGCACCTGAGCTCTCTCTGGGCAGGACACACACCTGAACCTCCTTCTCCCCGCGCTCACCTCCGGCTGCACATACACAACAGCTTCATCTGGAATGAAGGAGCCATTCCACATCCTCATCCTCATCTCACGTGAAAATTGAAGCCCAGCAAGCAAGTTTCAGTAATTTTAAAGGCCTCAAATTTCACTACACTCCAGGCAAGTAATATTTTACTTATTTACTGCCCATGTATTCTCAATCACCCTGGACCAAAGGAACTGAGTGAAGTCATGACTTTGTTGATACCAGAGGGAACACACACATCTTCAGCTGGAGGGAAATGGACTCTGATGTTCTTTTCAACAACATCCTCGCTTAGAAATAATAGTGGCTAAACTATTTTCTGTCCTCCACCACATTTTAGTTCTTTCTAGTTCCTACCTTTTTCAGAGGGTGTTTGGGAAATGGAGCTGGCCCAGACTGGCAGTTGAACTCAAAAGCAATAATAATAAGACAAAACTATCATTTAAAAAGCCTATAAAAATCTATGCTGGAATTTTGGTACCTCTTAAATCTCAAAAGTTCAAATCACACGATTTCTACAACAAAAATCTTACAGGTTTACATAACAAAGTGAAAAAACACACATAGTTTTACCTTAAAGTCTTTGCCAATGAGGTCACTTTTTCCACCACGTCTTTGAATCCTTGGAAGTTGTAGCACTTCTTTAATCCTCCAGATTAAATAAATTCATCATCCTTTATGAAGTAAAAATGTAACGTAAAGTACATTAAGATGAATCAATAAAAAGGATGGACAGAACTTTTAGTAAATTTATCAATTAATAGGCAAGCCCAGGAGGCCATCCTGCCTTTCTGCTCTGTCAGCTCAGGGATTTCTTTCTTCCCAACAGTGTTTATGTAAGAGCCGCATGGAAAGCAGCAGTCACTATAAAATATTGATCAGCTGAGCCATTAGCTGGAATTCAAGAGACAACTGTGTCATAGCAAAACCAGAACAAGTACTGCTACTGATTGGAAATTTTTATTATAGATTATTTTGGTATTTGAGCATGTCAGGAAATAAAAATTTCCTCAAAATAGTATTAGTAAAAACACTAATGTTATGTGTTATGGCATGGTTAAGGGGAGAAGTAGCATCTTTACAAAGGAGAGGGAAAAAAAGGCAGGTTTCAGTTTCAGTAACTGTGTGGCCATGGATTTTCTATTATGATTTTTGAAAAAGATCATTATGGTTGGAAAAGACCTGCAAGACCATCGAGTCCAGTCTTCGACCCAACACCACCATGCCCACCAAGCCGTATCACGAAATGCCACGTCCACTTGTTTTTTGAACATTTCAGGGATGGTGACTCCACCACTGCCCTGGGCAGCCCTTCCAATGTCTAATAACCCTTTCTGGAAAGAAATTTCCCCATTATCCAATCTAAACCTCCCCTGGCATAACTTGAGGCCCTGTCCTCTCATCCCGTCCCTTATTCCCTGGGAGCAGAGCTCGACCTCCCCCCAGCTCCCCCCTCCTGTCAGGGAGTTGCAGAGAGCGAGAAGGTCCCCCCTGAGCCTCCTTTGCTCCAGGCTGAGCCCCCCCCAGCTCCCTCAGCTGCTCCTGGTGCTCCAGACCCTTCCCCAGCTCTGTTCCCTTCCCTGGACATGCTCCAGCCCAAGTCGTGAGGAGCCCAGAACTGACCCAAGCACTGGAGGGGCCTCAGAAGTGCACAGCACTGCCCTGGTCCTGCTGGCCACAATATTACTGGTAGAAGCCAGGGTGCCTTTGGATTTATTTTATGGAACGGTGTGGTCTTCAGAAGAGAAGGGACTTACTGTTTGGGAAGAGGCACTGCAGAACGCAGGACTGCTGGAGTGAAGTGCTTTTCTGGGAAAGGCTCACCTGGAAACCCGTAAATGGGATTCAGGGAAGCAGAAGCCACAGCAGGAAGGACTGGGGCTGGAGCTGAGGGGCTGAGAGGGACGAGGTGGGACCAATTTGGGAGCATCACCTGTGAGCAAGGGTGAGGGGGAGAGGGAGCGGTAGCACGAGCACAAACCCCGCGAAGGAGGGAAAGCCACGGGCCATCTGCGAGCAGAGATAATGAAACCGAGGGAGCGGTGCAGGCGAGATAGCGTCAGCCATAAACAAGCGGAGGAGAAAAATAACGCGGCGAGTTTGCAGCAGGGCTCGGGCTGAATTGTTTGGTACAGTGCGTGTTGTCTGCGCACGACAAGTGTCAGCCGGAGGGGAGGGCGGTGGCGGGGGCAGCCCGGGAACCCCGCACCCGGCCCCTCGCTGAGGGCTGTCCCCGCTGAGGGGCCCGCGCGCCTCCTGCCACCCCTCGCTGTCCCGCCGCTCCCTCACGGACGGTCCCACCACCATCGCGCCCGTCCCTGTCTGAGGGGACCGTTCCCCGCTCCCGCCCGCGCCCCTCGCGCTGGGGCGGGAAGTCGGGGGAGAAAGGGGGGGCGCGCGCTCCCGCCGCACCGCCGCGCCCTATTGGCGAGCGGGGGCGCGCTCCCGCAGCCCCCCCGCGCCCCCCCCGCGCCGCGGGGAAGATGGTGGCGGCCGCCTGAGCGCGTCCCAGTGCTCCCCTTCCTCCCCTCAGACAGGCGGGCGGGCGGGCGGAGCGCAGGGGAGCGGCCGCCGCTGCCGTCCCGGCTGGGCGGGCGGTTGAGGGCGGGAGGCGGCCCCTTGTCGGCGGCCGTGAGGGGAGGAAGCGGCGGGGCAGCTGCACCGACATGGAGGAGCGGTCCCCTCCCGGCGGGGGCCCGGCGTCCCCCCCGCGGGGCTGAGCCAGCGGCCCGCCCGCCCCGCGCCTCGGGAGGGCTGCGGGGGAGCGGGGCCAGCGGCGGGCGGCGGCAGCCCCGGCCCAGGCGAGGGGACTATGCGGGGCTGCCACGGCGCGCTGCGTGCGGAGCCCGGCGAGCGGCCGAACGCCGCGGCGCTGCCCGGCCGCCCCTCCGCGGCGAGGACCGGGGGAGACTAGAGGCGACTCTGCGAGGAGCCCGGTGGCTTCGGCAGCCCCTGAGACCCAACTCCGTCGCGGGCTCTTGAGGAGGAATTGACAACATGGCTTCCCCACCGCACCAGCAGCTGCTGCATCACCACAGCACCGAGGTGAGCTGCGACTCCAGCGGGGACAGCAACAGCGTGACGGTGAAAATCAACCCCAAGCAGCACCAGGGCTGCTCCTCTTCCAAGCACTGCAAGTACAGCATCTCCTCCAGCTGCAGCTCGGGGGAGTCGGGGGGCACCCGCCGAGCCGGCGGAGCCGGCGGCGGTGGCTCCGGCCTCCGCCGGCCGAAGAAGCTGCCGCAGCTCTTCGAGAGGGCCTCTTCCAAGTGGTGGAACCCCAAGTTCGACTCCAACAACCTGGAGGAGGCTTGCATGGAGAGATGCTTCCCGCAGACCCAGCGCAGGTTTCGCTATGCCCTCTTCTACATCGGCGTGGCCTGCCTGCTCTGGGGCATCTACTTCGGCGTACACATGAGAGAGAAACAGATTGTTTTCATGGTGCCGGCTCTGTGCTTCCTCCTGGTATGTATAGCTTTTTTTGTGTTCACTTTCACTAAGACCTACGCCCGCCATTACGTCTGGACTTCGCTGATACTCACCCTCCTGGTGTTTGCTCTGACCCTCGCTCCGCAGTTCCAGGCTCTGAAGCCTGTCTCAGGAAGTGGTGACATGTCCAATCGGACTCCCCCGGCAGATCCCACAGACACTTGTCTTTCTCAAGTGGGCAGTTTTTCTATGTGTATCGAAGTGCTCTTGTTGCTTTACACGGTGATGCACTTACCCCTGTATTTATGCTTGTTTCTGGGGCTGTTGTACTCGGTCCTCTTCGAGACCTTTGGTTATCACTTCCGCGACGAGAACTGTTTCACACCTCTCGGGGCCGGCGCGGTTTACTGGGAGCTCTTGAGTAAAGCCTTCCTGCACATCTGCATCCATGCCATTGGCATTCATTTATTTATCATGTCCGAAGTCAGATCGAGAAGCACATTCCTGAAAGTGGGGCAATCCATCATGCATGGAAAAGACTTGGAAGTGGAAAAAGCCCTGAAAGAGAGGATGATTCATTCTGTTATGCCAAGAATAATAGCCGATGACTTAATGAAGCAGGGCGATGATGAAAGTGAAAACTCCATCAAACGTCATTCCACCTCAAGCCCCAAAAACAGGAAGAAGAAGCCCTCCATACAGAAAACCCCCATAATATTCCGTCCTTTTAAAATGCAGCAGATAGAGCAAGTGAGCATTTTGTTCGCAGATATCGTCGGCTTCACGAAAATGAGCGCCAACAAATCGGCCCACGCGCTGGTGGGACTCCTGAACGACCTCTTTGGACGCTTTGACCGTCTGTGTGAGGACACTAAATGTGAGAAGATCAGCACTTTGGGGGACTGTTACTACTGCGTGGCCGGCTGCCCCGAGCCCCGGCCGGATCACGCGTACTGCTGCATCGAGATGGGCTTGGGCATGATCAGAGCCATCGAGCAGTTCTGCCAAGAGAAGAAAGAAATGGTGAACATGAGAGTCGGTGTTCACACTGGGACGGTCCTGTGTGGCATTTTGGGCATGAGGAGGTTCAAGTTCGACGTGTGGTCCAACGATGTCAATTTGGCCAATCTGATGGAGCAGCTCGGGGTGGCTGGGAAGGTCCATATTTCAGAAGCTACTGCCAAATATTTGGATGATCGTTATGAAATGGAGGATGGGAAGGTGATTGAGCGCGTTGGTCAGAGCGTGGTAGCTGACCAGTTGAAAGGTACGTGCTTTTAGTGCTTTTAATTTGTGCTTGTTTTTCTTTTAGGAGAGAAAATAGTTGCCCCAGTGCTTGCTCTGTGCTTGCTGACTAGCAAATTGAACGTGTTTTACATTTAACTCCCTGTGCTGGTGATCACAGACACCGTGGTAATTACAGAATAAAAGGTGCCACAGAGATAAGTGTGAAATATCTGGGGTACTCAAAACAGGCTTCAAGACTCAGCACTCCTTGTGAGAGTCACCTCGTAGGGATGAGAAGGTTCGTGTGTTTGCTGTCTGCAAGAGGTTTTTGTTTTACTGTTGTGTGTCATCCTTTAGCTCAGTAAGTAAACTTGTTAATTGACTTCATGTGCCATACAAAGAGCATATGTGTTTTGCAAAATTATGTATATCTGTGAAAAGGTTTTTCTGGCATCGGGAGAGTTGGGACTGCGAAGGCATTTGGGAAAAATGACAGCTGGATTCACAGAAAGAAATGAGCACTGTAGATTTGGCAGTTTGATATGGCAAGTTGTTGCAGTTCGGAGTTAGGCTGGAAAAAGTTACTCAGGTGGCTCAGTGAGCTGGCAGATGCTCTCCTTTCTGCAGCTTGAAGGATTTGGGGATGAAACTGCAAATTTGCCATTTGGAGAAGAAAATGAGGGATCCTTTGGTTCCCCTTGGCTAAGGGTCCGGTTTTCATTTTTCTGCAGTGCTCATTTTGAAGTGAAACCCTTGGCTGCTTTCTAGCAGCACTTGGAGGCGTGTGCAGGAGGGTTGTGCACGCTGAGGGTTTAATTGTCTCTTTTGTCAAAGCTCTGGCTCTTTGGTTCTGTGCCTTTGTCTCACAGAGAGGTGGTTGTCTGCAGTGGGGAGCTCCCCAAAGTGGGGAGCAGGTGGATCAAAATGGGAGTGGAATATGTGACAAACCCTTCTATGCTATGTGTATAAAAGTACCCACTTTTTTGATGTAAGCGTGGAAAACCGAGTGAAAGGAGTCATAGACAGGTGTTGTAATGAAGGAAGGAGATATTTGTTGCAACAAACAGAAAGGAGGCCGGGATGGTTGTGGAAAGGTCAGTGAGTAAGGACGTGGGGAGAGCACTGCAGAGCAGTGGCAGCAGCAGTGGCAGCCACTCGCCCCTGGCAGGTGCTTGTTCTGCTGTGACACAAAAACTTATTTTTGGTGAGCTGGCTGTCCACAGGCAGATGGCAACGGGGCTGCAGCGGAAGGCTCACGGGGAGCAACGAGATCCACAGTGACATTGGTGGCTGGGAGCCATAGGATTGAAGCAGATGTGTGTCCCTGGGCTTGGGCTTTCTGTTTAGGTTCTAAAAATACAAATTCAGTTAATTTCTTTGAAAACTGTTGACGCTGGTGTATTTCAGTGGGAGTGTGCTTTCAAGAAAATGGGGATCAGACGTGATCTCCCTGTTACTCTAAGATGAATTTTGCTGTTCTGCTGAAAATACATTGAATAGGTTGTAGATAAACATCCCTGTGATATTTCCCTCCTCCGTGCACCTTTGCAGCCAGATGCAGTGTGAAGGCCATGTTGTAGAAACAAATGAAATTCAGTATTTTTGCTGTGTTTATAATTGTACTTGATATTAATCCCAAAACAACATGAACTTAGTTGTGGAGACTGACAGTACTGCTCTTAAATATTCTTATTTATTTGTTTATATTTTCTAGGAGATCACAAGAGCACAGTGTAGAGCAATTATACCCCATGCCAGGAGTGATTTTTCATGGTATTTCTCAGACTTCTGTCCTTGGTTATGTTTATCCTGAGAGGGCACAGGCTGCTGTGCCTCCTCAGTACAGTGGTTTGGATTTTGCAGCTCTGAGTGCCTTTCACAGCTCCTGCTTCAGCCAGGGCACTACAGATGGACAAACTGAAATGCAGTCTAGATAAGATGAAGTTTGCTTTGTGGGCTGACATTTAATGGTCTCTCCTTACCCTGAAATGTAGCTATGAAAGCAGCTGGAGCATGTGGTAAGAATTACTTTAACAAGGAATATGGGTTGGATTTTTTTTTTCTTCCCCATTTCCCTTCTATGTTTTGTTGTGGCACTATAATTAGCTTCCATTTCTTACCAATGTCTTACACAGTTATAGAAATCAGAATCTATCTGTGCTTCTAAACCAAGCACACCTCTGCTGTGATCACCTTTATCCACAGGTTTGTAGCTCCTTTCCCTCTGATGCCCAGACTTTCAGGGGCAGGTGGAGGGTGCTACAGAGTTGCCCATTTTTTCCTGTTTCCTCAGAACTTTGTTCCACAGCCAGATTACTCAGCTGGTAGGTAAATGCCATCAGGGGAAAGAAAAAAGGCAGTGATAAAAGCCATCGAAGAGCAGTGCCACAGGCTGGTGTCTGGGACCTGCTGCAGGGGAGGGTTTTGTTAGGGAGCAGCTCTGAGATTTAATAAGGGAGACTGAGATTTCACTTGTTAATTAATTGTTCTCTGCCAAGCACCTGCTCGGTTCTGTGAATGGAGGTGCTGTTAGGAAGCTTTGCTTTACTATTTTCCCTGAGAATCTGTTGATAGTAGTGATAGAGAAGAGGAAGTTTGTTGTGGTTGTTTAATTATGTCGTACCTCATACTTTCTTCAAGTATAAAAATGCTGCAGAGATAACAGCCATAAGCTTTGTTTCCCTACTGGTACTTCACTTCTCGGCTTCCTTTCAACCTCTGGTATCTTAATTATATCCTATTTTTTATGTTGTATATCTAGTATATTATCTCTTAATTGTCTGAGCTGCCGCAGCAGTCGTAGTATCTTTGTGAGGCTGAGTCAACAAGAGCGAGCAAACTCTTCCCAGAGCAAACTGGGAGGTGCCGAGGACGCGGCGTCCGCGTTACACTTCGGGACTCCTGCCTGACGCTGCCTCTGGATGGGTCTGGGAACAAAAGCACCTTTGTGGTTGGAGCACATCAGGCGTGCTCCTGGAGCCAGTGCCCTGGCTCAGCTCACCCAGCAGGAATCCAGGTACGGCTCTCCAGTGGGCACCAAAGCGGGGCGAGGAGGAGTGGATTGGGCAAACTGCTTCCAAACCCTGCTCCCTGTTCCATTGGGAATACTCAGGTGGATGTACCCCGAGTTGTCCCAGTGCCGCTCGCCTCGTTCGTTGGAGCAGACCAGGCAAAACTAAATTTCTCTTCCTGTTTTGTGGTTCACTGAAATCTTAGGATGGGAACATCTTTCCTTCATCCTTTGCTTCCTTGGCTCCTTAGTGCAAGAGTGGGGCCCTGGTGTGTTCCCTCCCGTTTCTGACTTTGGAATTAAGTAGATGGTGTCTAAAACAAACCAACAAAGAGTGAACCAGTGATGCCTTACAATATTTTTGCCTGTTTCTGGTGGGCCTCTGTTTTCACAGCACCGGATCCCCTTGGATGTGAGGGGAGCACAGGAGAGCAGTGTTGCACTGATTTTTCGAGGTACACAGATAAACCCCAGCCATCAGTTCAATTATGTTTTCCATAATAATTTTGCTGTAGGATTTGAAACAATTCACTTTTTCTGTTTCCTTGCTGAGCTTCCTAGCAAATAAATTTATTGAAGTCTCATAGCACAGGTTAATGTGTCCCTTTTGAGCTCTGGAGACAGATATCTCCTCTTGGGATATAAAAAGTTCTGCTTATGGAAATATTTTTGTTTTGCTCTGTTCTTGGTTGTTTGCCTTTCTCTTTTTTGTTGCTTGGGAGGTCACAATATTGCTATTTACCAGCCAGCAACTCTTCCAGAAATACCAGGGTCACCAGCATCTTGTTTTTTGAGTGCTCAAAATACGTAAGCACGTTGGGGCAAGAATGCTTTCTCTGCGTTTATAGAGCATAGCACAGCAGAACCACGATTTCATTTGGGGCCTCTGTATGTTCACTGATCCTCTCAATAATTCCTGAACTTTCTGCAGCCACACATCTTGTTCAGTTTGCCTCCAGGAGTGGCCTTGCTGGTGGGTTTCTGTTAGAAGCCCTTGACGCGATATAGCCACGCTTTTCTCTCGGATTTTGTCCCTTATTTTGTCATGGAAAAAATGCAAAGAGATCCTTGTGCTCTCCATCACCTGGCTGAGCTGTGCCTGGTGGCAGAGGAAGGTTGGCTTTTACAGCACTTACTGCAGGAAAACTCACCTGTGGCCACCGGTTCCTGATAAAGGTTATGAAAGATCTCCAGCTTGATGTGTTGTCTTTCACTGTTCTCTATGTTTCCTTTAATTTTAAGCATTTCTTTAGTAAATTAGTTATAAGAGTCACCATTTTGCTCTATACTGAAGCCTTTTGCTCCATAAATAGCCTGGCTCTTGACAGGATGGCAACCTGTGACCCGTGGGATGCTTTTCCCGTGGCCTGTGGGATGCAGCACTGCTTGGTGACTTGATACTCTGCTGCTACTTCATGTTTGGGTTACAGGGAACATGGCATGGGTGTTCCTGAAAGACAAAAGTCTTGGGTAAGGTTAGGAAGAGATAAGTCATTGAATTTTATTTCCTTTCCTCCCCTCTGCAGCCGATCAGGGGAGACCACGATCACCCCCCGATGGCAGTGAAATCTCTGCCTGCCCTGTTTCTGTGTCCTTTACCAGCCCTGTGCACAGGGGACCTGTAGCTGTCACGTGCTTCTGGAAGTTCACAGGTAGAGGAAAGATCAGATGAAAGTTTTCCTTGGCTTTTTGAGCCCAGCCTGCTGGGCACAGTGTAAATCTAGAAGGTTTGTGCTCGTGCCAGCAGGATGGCTCTGCAGAGCTCTTCGTGCATTCAGCTTTGCTCTGGGGCTGAGAGCAGCTTTGGTCTCTGACTAGGGAGGGTTTGGGGATGAATAAGGGGGTTAAGGTACTTGTGTCTTGCCAGCTGCTGTGCAGGTCCTCTAGTTTCATCATGTTCCATAAATGTAAACCTTAAGATACAGGCTTTTTACGTGGCAGACATTATAATTGTGGATTTCATGAGTTCTGATACTAATCCAACAGTCAGGCAGAAATAGATAAAACAAATGTCCATTTTTTAAAGTGGTAATGAATCAAGCATGTATATGTATTTCCATTTTCCCCCAAACAGAATTCCACATGCTGACAGTGACAGAAAATGTTAGCAACCAGTCAGTTTTATCAGTTTTACATAATCTGACCTGTTAATTTATTGTTGAGGTGGTGGTTCATGATCTTATGTGTGAGACTGAAAAGAAGGTATCACACACAGGTTGACTTCACTCCTGTATTTCAAAAATGAAAAGTGTACGGTGACAGATAAAGAATTATAATTAGAGGTAATTTGCATGAAGGCATATTGCCAGGGAGAAGCAAATTCTACACTGATGGAACATTTTGACATGATCTGTAATTTTACCATGTAATAGCAAGAAAAAAAGGAGGTAAATAGTGAATATAGTTGCTCAACCAGGTTCTTGTCAAGTCACTACCAAGTGAAGATGTCTTTCATAGCTATAAACAAAAGAAAGAACTTTGTAGTTGAGTACCTTAACCTAGTGATTATTGAGCTTTCTAAATATTTGACAATGCAATGATAACTTTCTGTAAGTAAACCCATGTATGTGTGCAGGTACTGCTCAGCTTGCTGCCAGGCCTGGGCAGGAAGGTCACAATTTCTCCAAATTGTGAAGAAGATTTGTTGAGTTGCTCATGACTTGATTTGTTGAAGACCAAGTAGAAAAATATCTCAATTAAAAAATTAAAATTACTCACACTTCAGCTGTTTTTATTATTTACAGGAACCTTTACAGTGTTTGAGACTTTGAGTTCTTTGTGTCATACTTAGGGGCTAATTTGACTGGACCCAGTGAAAAAAAATTTATAAGCGTAGTTAGAATCTGTATAAGGTTCTTCCCTTTGAAGGGGATGGAGCTTGACCCTGACCACACACTCCATTTAACAACGTGGGCTCTGGTTTAATTTGTCATGCCCTGACACTAATTAACGAGAAAGTCAAGGCAGTGCTGCCGGGCTGGTGGTGAAGTGTTGCAGCTCTGCCTGTTCAAGCCCTGCCTGAGCCCTGTGGAGTGAAGGAACAGTTTTAATGGACCTTAAACATTTACATCCTGCAAGAGTTGAAGTGAGCGAGGCCAGAGCGGAGCTGCATTCCAGAACCTGGGAAAGGTGAGCGCTGAAATCCGGGATCCTGTGATCCCAGAGGGACACCATGGCTTCTGCTGCATTCTGTGCTTGTCACCTGCAGTGTCTCTCACCTGGATTTCTCTCTGGCTACCCCAAATCTTGCTGCTGCCGTGTCCACAGGTACCCTACAAATTACAAATCTGAGCTGTCTTCTCTCTGTTTGCTTCAGTAAATCTTCAGAGATAGGAAACTATTTAAATGCAAGAGAACGTCTTCTATAAATAAAAGCCTTGACATGGTGGCTTTTTGGGGAAAAAGATTGATGGAAAAGACAAAGCAAAGTCAAAGACACATAGTTTATATTCATCTTCTGTCATGAGGAGGATGCATGATTTGAATGGGTTGTTTAAAACCTTTTTTTTGCAGTTATTTCACAATATGTACTTCAGTTTTCCTTCTGGCAGGCAAAGGATGTAAGAATTTACATTCACCACTTTTAAACAAAGTACAATTTCACTGGATTTCAAGTTGCTGTGGATTGTCCTGGAATATTATTAAAATTAGGAAATTAGGATTATTTCCTACCATCTACAGTTTGTGTGTAAGCTCTCTCTGTCTTGATCCTGAATCACAAGCTCACTCCATCCATCCTGGCTCTGTAAGGAGAGACAGCCATTCCTCTTTATGTTACAGCTGACACTTGAAAATTCTCAGCTATTTTTAGGTGATTTCAGTCTCGTTTCTGTCCTTTGAAAAGAAAAGAAGAAAAAAAAAATTTTCCTAGTTTTTAAATTTTTAACTTCCAGTGGGAGTTGCTCTTGCAAAGAAGCCAGCTAGTCAATATAGCCTCATTAACACATTTTAACAGGTTCTGTTATGTAAGTTTGCATTATTGTGATGGCTCTTTCATAGGTTTGAGGGAGGGAATTGTTGGAACTCGATTTAAAGAGGAGCCACGCAGGGTTTGAAAGTGTAGCTGCTTGCTTCCAAGTAATAATTTGTGAAAATACCAAGTGGCAGTTGGAAAAGAAGCAGGGATGGGGCTGTACCAGGGCGTTACAGCTCGTTCTTTCCCCAAAGGTCGTGTTTGGGCACAGGTTGTCTTGGGCAGTAGGACAGATTTGGCTGGTTAGGTGGTTCTGGAGAGGCATTTGTCAGGATTGGACTGCCCCAGAGATCTGTACTGCCTTTACAAGCCAAATTGTTTTCATCAAATTAATACTTTCTTTCATTCCCCCCTCCCGAAAATGTTTTAACCTTGAGCAATAAGCCTGCAAGATATATTGCTTTGGGGATTGGTATTTTTTCGTGGCTCTGAAATTTCTTTGTGAAAGGACTAAACGTTCTAGATGTATTTCTTCAGCCTGCATCCCTGAGGATCAAAATGTCCCTCACAACTGCCTGTAAATTTTTTGGGTTTGTAGTTGTTACAGTAACTTACTGTGGGAATTCTTGGCAAAACATATAAATAACGAGTATATTGCAAGTCTTTATTTCACTGATAGCACTTGCTGTTCCTCTTGTTGCACGTCTAAAACTGTTCTCTGCAACATGACTTGATAAATTTAGAAATCACGTTATTGTCATAAAATAGCATTGTTTATAAAATCTCCAAAATTGGCACAGTGCAGAGGAACTGGCAGAATGAAGTCCACAAGCCTGGTGATGGGATCTTTCCTTCTCCCTGTTGCTTGACATGCACAGGAACATGCAGACAAAGGAAAAGTAACATCTTGATGATCTACAAGTGAAAGAGCAGTTTGCTTCCTTTTGATTTTTTTTATTTTTTTCCTTCAGCTGAAGTTAATTCAAATCTGTTTGTGTGGATGTCGTCATGGGCTGGAATTCCCAGAGCTCCTGCTGGGCACATGATTCCTTAAACCAGAGGTCCTGCCACTGGAAGGGGGGGCAGAGGGGCCGTGCACAGAGTCCCAAAGCATCCAAATCCAGCTGTTTCTGTTTATAAAGACTTAATTTCCTTCTAGTGTTATTAATTTGTGGGCCTTGATAGGAAAATTCTTTTCTTTCCTCTAAGCAGAGAGAAGAGGGAAAAGTGGAAAGCAAAGCTATGGATAAACAATACTACCAATATTAACAATTAATTATGTTTTAAGGGCCAAAATGGTGATAGTTTGGTTGACTGTGTTTAACTGCACAATAAGCAAAAGAAAAAAAGCACCCTACAAGAAACACTCCACCCCACAAAAAAAAAAAAAAGTCTGTAATTGAAATAAAACATGCTCTGAAACATTGACTCAGCCCACAGGAAATGTAGGAAAACTTCTGCTTCTGATATTAATTCTTTATGTTCATTGGATAAATAAGGATGTTTGAGTCAGAAATGGAATCCTTTCGGTTTTTAAATGTGCAGCTTTGGTGTTTGACTTAGATGCATGTGCCTGATAGATGGGATAGATGTTAATTTTTGGTGTGCCGTTTTCAGAAGACCCTGCTGGGAAGCTTTTCCGTAGCTGTTTCCAGTAGTTCTTGGAATCGGGTCCTTGCCTTCCTTAACTCGTGTTGAACGGACACGTGAAGTCCGTCCCGTAGGTACTGAGTGTCTCTCACCTCTGACCGACTTGGACAAATGTCCAGCAGATAAATCTTTTGGAAGTGCTCAGGGCCTGACAGGAGCAGTGTCACAGGCAGGATGTAATGAGGAAATGTTCCTGTAAGGGCATTATTTGCAAGGGGACCAGGTACAACACTAGCTCTGGATTTCCTTTGTTTGGACAGCGTGATGCTGTCTGTGTTTCCAGGAGGTCTGTGTTGGGCCTGCGCTCAGAAACAGCCACAGGATTCCAGGAGGGAGATGGAGACTCTGCTGTGTCACACACCCTGGTGCAGTGACTGTACCAGGAGATAATCAGGCTTTGATCCAAGGCTTTTGTAACCTTTCCTGTCTATTCCCAGTGTTTAAAACTTGGTTCTTATTTGGAGCGAGTTCAGAGGAGGCCACCAAGATGATTAGAGGGATGGAGCATCTCTCCTGCAAGGAAAGGCTTAGGGAATTGGGATTGTTCAGCCTGGACAAGAGAAGACTTTGGGGTGACCTAATTGTAGCCTTCCAGTCCCTGAGGGGAGCCTGCAGGAAAGATGAAGAGAGACTATTTACAAGGGCCTGGAGTGACAGGACAAGGGGGAATGGCTTCAAACTGACTGAGGGCAGGGTTAGATGGGATATTGGGAAGAAATTCTTGGCTGTGAGGGTTGTAAAGCCCTGGCAGAGTTTGCCCAGAGAAGCTGTGGCTGCCCCATCCCTGGAAATGTCCAAGGCCAGGTTGGATGGGGCTTGGAGCAACCTGGGCTAGTGGAAGGTGTCCCTGCCCATGGCAGGGGGTGGAATGAGATGAGCTTTGAGGTCCCTTCCACCCCAAACCATTCCATGATTCCAGGAACTTGTTTGGCTCTGACTGACTCCCTATTTGGGACTGATCTTGCTACTAAGATACAGGTTATGAAAGAGATTCTCTGTCATGTACCTATAAGGTAGTGATGAGACAATATGAATCATATTTAATGTTTTACTTGCTGCTTGGCAATGTGGCATCAACTAGAATCAGAGAGCATTCTTAAAAATACCACGTGAAGATGAGAAAATTTATTGTAAGTTGTTTCATAATTCCAATAAACCATTTAAGAGAAGCACACACACCCCGTGCCTCACCCGAGGTTCTGGAATCCATAACGATCAGTAACTGAATTTTTCTGCTGAGGATGTTAAAGTAACATATACGTCTTTGGTTATGAAACCTTGCTGCTACTGGAATTTGCTGTGGATACAGAGGTAAACAAAGGTCTGCTGGTCTTCACTGAAGTCACATTTTCTTACCTGTGTCAGATACTTTAATTTGATATTTGGCAATAGTTTTCCACAAATAAGTCCAAAAATCTTAGTTACATAAAGCTGTTGTGTTCGTAGAACCATGGAATGGTTTGAGTTGGGAGGGACCTCAAAGCTCATCCCATTCCACCCTATTCTCACTTTATCAGACTCACTCTTGTACAGGAAATTCACACAAACCTCTTCCTCCTCCCCAGCACAGCACTCTCACCTACTGAGTTGGGAGATGGGATTTTACACCACAAAACCCCTCTGAACTCACAGGAGCTCAGCCCAACCACTGACCACAGCAACTCCGGTGTGTCCTGCTGACATCCACAACTGCTCAGTCATAAAGTCACGGAATGGTTTGGGTGGGAAGGGACCTCAAAGCTCATCTCATTCCACCCCCTGCCATGGGCAGGGACACCTTCCACTAGCCCAGGTTGCTCCAAGCCCCATCCAACCTGGCCTTGGACACTTCCAGGGATGGGGCAGCCACAGATACTCTGGGCAACCTGTGCCAGGGCTCTACCACCCTCATGGACAAGAATTCCTCCCCAATATCCCATCTAACCCTGCCCTCGGTCAGTTTGAAGCCATTGCCCCTTGTCCTGTCACTACATGCCCTTGTAAATAGTCTCTTTTTCCCCATATATATGTGTGTATGTAGAGCATTTCAGTAACTATGTGCATTCTTAGGATACTTTTTATGTGAAAATGCTCTGAGTTGTCGTCGCAGGCTGTTACTTCTCCATAATCAGATGCTTGAACCGTGTTTATTCGGCTTGGAAACCGTGTTTAATTCTTGCAGCACGAATGGCTACGTGTTCATCAGCTGGGTGGCACTTCTGCATGAACGTTCTGCTCAGCTCTCTGCATTTAATGGGGAGCATCATAAAACTAACCTGTTGGTAACGGGAGGTGGGAGCTCCAGGACATCCGGGATGTCGCGTCTTTTAAATGTGACGGTTCAGGACCCCGAGAGGAAGGTGCTGTTTTCCCAGCCCCGCCGAAGCTCTGGGATGACCATTGTGCTGTGTTGCTCATCCCTGCTCAGGGACAGAGGCAGTTTGGCCGTGGCTCTTTGCTGTGCCGGAGTCAGTGATGATTTTGTGGCCGTGCTTGGGTGCTGACAGTGAATCAGCCCATACGGGAAGGCATTTTTTGAGCAGGCACAGTGTTTTCTAAAAAAACGCGTGCGTGATGTGGCTATATTTAAAATGGAGTACATCTGTTATGCATTTAATTCTTTCCAAGATTTCAGGAGGTGACAAAGTTGGAAGTTGCCTTAAAATTCAGATTAAGATTTTGTTTTTCCCAAGTTAGGATATTTGCCTGCTCGGCTCCCACCCTCACCGGTGCTTCTTTGAAGCAGTGTATTTGCAAAACATTTGAATAAACTGTATTACAGATGTATTTTGGGATTTAGATTATGATTTGAGTTGTGTGAGCCTAATATCAGCCATAACCAAGTGTGCAGCCAAGATGGTCATAAATTAGTGTGAGTTCTGCTGCTGCTGTTACAGACCAGGCTTTGCAGTTGGATTATGCTGACGGTGTGTTATTTATCTAACCCTTTTGGAGCAAAGGATTTGGTAATTCTTGCACTGCTTAGTAAGCTCAGGAGTTGGACCATGACCCACCAGTGTTTGGGGCAGCTTTTTAAACACTAAATCCTCTGAATTCAAAAGGCACTTGTTAAAGTTTGCGTTTATGATTGTGTAATTTTAAAGAAGAGCCAGTTGGTTTTAACAGCAGAATTATTGATTTGTGGAAATAATGTGATTGTGTGTGTGTTAAATGTGATCTTTGGGACATTATGGTAACACAACAGCCTGGGTGAGGAAAATACATAACACTCCATTCAGGATCTGCATTTAATTTACACTGAGCCTGCCTACAGCTTATCTAAATAAGACAACTTTAAAAGCAGCCAATGACTTTCAGAAATACAAGTAAAGCAAAATGGTGTTCTCAAAGTGTTTGCTGCTGGTTTTAGGTGATTCAGTATAAAATCAGAGGATCATGGAATGGTTTGGGTTGGAAAGGACCTTAAAGCTCAACCCATCCCCACTGCCCTGCCATGGGCAGGGACAGCTCCTACTAGACCAGGTTGTTCCAAGCCCTGTCCAACCTGCCCTTAAAACTTCCAGGGATGAGGCAGCCACAGGTTCTCTGGGCAATGAACACAGAGTTCCAGCTGTAAACACAGACTCTGGAGTCAGAAGAAGGATGGCCAGCAGTATTTATGAGAGTTTTTATTGTCCTTCCAGTGCATATATAAAATTACAGCTCTGCTGCAGCGACTGCTGGAGGACAATCTTATGGAAAATGAACCAGTGAAATGTAGCTGGTATCACATGGTTGTCGAAAGGGTTCATCCTTTGATCTTAATTTACTGAGGCACTTCTTGGACAAGAAGCAGTATTGAATTAATTAAGCAGCCTGTGCTGCTACCTGGGCTTCTCAGGTGCTGAGGAGCCAGTGGGGCTGAGCCTGTTAGAACCTTGCAGGACAAAGGAATAGTTCTCACTTTCTGACCTTTTTTTTTTATTTCCTGATGTGACTTTGCCCTGTCCCCTAAATTGAAGAAAAAACCCTTTTGCTTTCAAGAAAGCCTAAAGTAAATGTCTTGATTTGTACACATTTAGATACTCCTATAGTAATATATAGTTGACCCGTAACAAACGGGGGATGAAATTTTACTCTCTAGTATTTACTCTCTCCCTTGTCAGGCGATAAAAATCTACCCCATGGGCACAGTACAGGGACTGGAAGGATCACCAGGCATTTGAGTAACTTGTGTGCATTAAAGGTGTGTTACTTGTACGTGGATACTGAGGTGAGAGCGAACCAACTGCCTGGTTGGAAAACTCTGGAGTCCTTTTATTTTCCTAATTAATAAACTCCTGATTTTTACCTGTGAAGCCCATTCCTAAAAAACCCTTGTCTAGATATTTGCCTGTCTGAATGTATCATTTTTTGACCGTGCCCATTCAATAACCTGCCAGAGGAGGTGGGTGCTCCCCGGTCACACTCCAGTTCCAGATGTTGTCGGGGGGGCTCTTGGTGTTTATGTTTTGTGGTGTTCCTGCCTCCTCCAACAAACCTCACGAATACCTGACTTTGGTTTCCTGCTCTGTGAAGTTTGACAGTTGCTAATGTGAGGTTTTTTTAATGTGAAGCTTCACCAGACACATCCTGAAGATGTGGCGACGAAGCGTTGCCTTGCTGTAACTGGGATTTCTGCTCTACATTCTGCTGTGGGGTTCCCAAAACCGGGTTTAAATCCCAAGAAGTCACACATGTGTTCACTTCTAAATTGTCTTTGTGGTCAGATAAGGGATATGAAGTGCTGGTCTGTGCTGAGGCAGGGGCATGAGCTCATTTATTGATAAGAAACTGTGCTAAATGTCTTGGTGACAGTGATTCCCAAAACGCTGATTTTGAGGTTTCTCCAGAAATCCAGGTGCTTGCTGCTGGAGGAGAGTTAAATAGACTAAATAGTGAGTAGATAAAAATAGTATTATTGTTCCATGGGATGTGGTGTCTGGCTTGGTCACTGTTTTCTGCAGATACTCTTTTTGTGCTGAGATGGGAATCCTTTCTCATATCCCATCACAGTTCCACATTTTCTACCTATGGCATTTTTCACCCCATATTGAAATAAGGGGAAATATAGGGGAGAATTGCACTTTTTACTGTGGCCTTCATAAAATAATTTGCAGTCTTAAAAAAGTTAAACCTGCACTCAAACATTAGAATGAGAAGGGAAGGGGGACTGTGGGGATACCAGGCACTGTCGTTCCAAAAACAGGATGAAGGATTGCAGGCTCAGCACAGCAGCATTAGAAACAATATTTTTTAGTAAGTTTTTTTTTCTTTCATACAAAACAGATAATGATTTACCTTTCTTATGAAATGTTAAGCTTGTTCTAGAAGAGAGAGGGGGTTTAAGTGACATTTTTTTGGAAGGAAGTGATTCTTTAATGATCTAAAGTTTTCTGCTGCTGCTTTACATCTGGCATGATTTGTGCTGCTTCATTTACCAGAACTTAGGTTTTTGGATGTTGGAGATAGAAAGAGCATACTGCAGCAGCAGCAGTAAATCTAAGATGCTTTTTATTATTTTGCACTCCCCAAAGTAAATTCCAAGACTTTTAAAACGTGGGAGAGCCTCTACCTGTGCCAGGTGTAGAAGTGGTTGATTCAGTAAATATATCCAGCTAATATTTGACTGTTTGGATACAGAGGCTGCTTATCACAGCTGTTTAAGTGAGGACTTCTGTTGTGAATGTGTCCCCACGTGTGGAGAAATAGGGAGTTTAGAAGAATTTAAGTGAAAGGAAAACAAACGGCTGATTTTTGGCCCGGTGGGAGATGATTAATTCCCGTGGTCTCAGAGCACGGAGACAGTGGTGTCTCTCTATTTCATGAGCTCTCCATGAAGGTTAGTTTTTTTTTTTCTGGATGCTCTTTTTCCTTCTTGATTGCAGATTTTAGGAGCCACAGAGGGAGTTGAATTTTCTCAGTGAAGCCCCAGCCACTACCCACGATAACTTGTGTGCTCTAAAGAAAGGTCGTATTTGCTGGTAGATCATTCTCCCTCCTCCCAAAAAAACCTGACAGCTGTTTTAAGAAGTTATTTTCAGGCTGGAACGTGAAACTTGGAAGAGAACCAGACTCCTTTATAAACAAACTTAGCAGTAGTTGTTGTTCCCCCCATTAAAAATTACTGTATTTTTATTTACAGTTCCATGTAGTTGATCATATGTTAATGCTGTAGTTTATTCCCCCCTTTTTGTTTACTTTAATATTTGTTTGCGAATAGTTGGAAAGCATAAACAAGTGGAGGCAGTGGTGGACTTTGCCCTGGGAACTGTAATAGTGTTACCAATGCAATTTGCTGATGTAAAAAAGAAAAGCCAGTACTTGCAGACATTGGTAGTATTATGGTTTCTAGCCATAGAACTGAAGAGCAAAACTGACTTCTGAGCAATATCTCACATATTTTGGTGCAAGTTTCCAAGGTCCAATAGCACCACTGTAGCTTTTCTCAAAATATTGTGGCTTATTTAGATAATTTTTCATTGTTTGTTTTCTTTGTTCTCTTGCAACTGGAGATAATCCCTGTAGGCATTATAACAGCAAAATATTTTAATGGGATGGAAGCTGTTAAAAGAAAACAGTTATTCCTAAATTCTCTTTTGTATTTTTAATTGCCCATTAGCTTGTATCTTCAAGAAGTAAATTAGAGGGGAATTTCGTGCTGGTATTTGGAAAAACTGGGAGGCAGTGGGGAAGTGGAAATCAAAGGGACGTTGGGTGACAGTGCAAGGGAAGAGATTACAAGAAGCTGAAATCTGCAGGAAGCTACTGTGAAGCACTTTTTGTGGAATGTTTCTTTGTCTAGTCCTTAAATCTTGTAACTTGTTTCAATAATAGAAGATATGTCTTCTAAAAAGATGTGAACCAAATGTGTGGGGAACACCAACACCTCCAGCAGGAGTTAAGGAACTCTATGGGAACACCTTTGGGAGTCTGGCCTCGGAGCAGGTGAGGTCTGGACCAGTGAACATCCCTTGGAACTTCAGCATTTGTCACTTGTGGGAAGGGAACTCCCTCCTCCCAGGAGGTGTGGAAAGCTGGGCGTGGCCATGGATTGCTCCCTAACAGCTCAGCTGGAAATAACACTGCAGTGTTTCAGCAGGATGGCATTACAAGAATTTTAATCTTCTTTTTGAATAATTTGAATAATTTGGCATAGAGCTGTGGCTGGTTTACTAAAGTTGTTGGTTTGAGTTGGTTTTTTTTTGTGTGTGTTGTGAATTGTCTGACTTGTCCAGGACACGGAATGAAAGAGAATTGCTCCAGTTGAAGTGGATAGAGATGGTCTTTGTTGCCATCAGAAGCTCCATGGAGCAGTGATGTGGTGCTGGAGCTGTGCCTTTCCTTTCCATGGAAGTTCAGAGTGCAGCAGTGTGGGTGGCCCATCCCAGTGGTGTGTTCCCTCAGGAGCACAGGGGTGCACAGGTGCAGGTTTGCCCACACAGGGTGCAAGATACACCTTGATATCGTGGAACCCGTTTCTGGCAGGGAAATGTGGTGTTCAACAGATGCTTGAGCACTTGTCCTACCCCCTGAGGACAGCTGGGCAGAGCAAGGGCCTTCAGAGGGTTGGTGTCCCTCTCCCCCATCTCTCCCTGTCTCTGCTTCTCATTGCCAAAACTTTTCCCATTGGTAAAAATCCAACACCTAATGATACTAATTTTTTACCTTTCATATGCACATGTGTAAGTCTATAAAAAAAAGGAACCATTCAGTGAGTTCAGAACTGAAAAAATACTTTGGGGGGGGGGAGTTTGCTTTTGATGTGAAAACCTTCAGATGCTGCAGCCTTTCCAAATGCCAAGACAGAAGCTGTGTCTGTCTTTCCAAGCTCCCTGGCAGGCAGGTGTGACAGCCCAGGCTGGTGTGGCTCGTGCAGGAGCACATGTGCCTGTTGTGTCTTCTCTTGCCGGGCTTATCCGTGTTTCTTTGGCCGAATCCAACCCCAGTGCAGCGAGCCCGGCCTCCCTTTCCAGCGCTGCTGATTCCTGCTCTGGAGCTGCTTTTGTTGTGGGTACACTTGTGTGATAAGTTTTCGTGATTACAGATGTGTTTGTTGTTGGAATTTATCCCGCTCTGCTTTGCAAGCCTTGCCATAACATTTCCAAGTCTGTTTAACTGGATACTTCGCTTGTGCTGTGTAAACTTGCAGAAACCAGACACAGCTGTTTAGAAAGGTTGTTGTGTGAGCTGTTCTTTCTGTATATTTTCCAAGTTTATGTTGCATGTGGCAAGATGAAAGGAAAAAAATAGGTGATTCAGGTGAAAATATGAGCCACAGTAGTAAAAGAACCATTTCCTCCCTGTGTAAACAAGAACACTCGTGTACCATGAGACATTCTCAAATATTTTCTCTTCTTGTTTGAATTCTTTTCTTATCTACCTGCACAATTGTATAGGCTTATCAATAAGCAGGTAAATATCAGATAATAAGAAAATAAACTTGATTTTTTTGATTGAGGCAGAAGTGGCAAGTGGTGGAAACAGTCTGTGAATGTGAGAATGTTCTCTGAGGTCGCTGAGCCCGGATGGTTTTATTGATAATATTTCAGACTTAATGCCTCTCTCAGCCACGAGGTCAGCCATCAAATCATTAATTTAGTACCGTGTTAGCAGCTCTCTCCTTGCACTTATCTACAGGGAGACTAAATAAAAATACCTTAGAAAAAACCATGTGACTAAGATCAAAATATCCTCGGGGAGGAGCACCTCAAGGGCTGTTTTTAGGTACTGAAAACTTGAGACTGTCTTCCCTCCCCCTCCATAGTTTGGGTTTTTATGGTGCCTTTTTTTTTGGTGGTTTTATTTGGTTTTGGGGTTTGGGACGGTGTTGTTTCGTTGTGGTTTTTTTTTTAATCAATTGTGTTTCTTTTCCTAATTGGGAAGTTTGTTGCCTTCAAGTACTAATTTTTAAGGGTCTCAGCAAGTTTCAGGGGATTGTATTTTTTAGATTAATTTTTATGAGGGCTCTTACCCAAGGATTTTTTGCATCTGTTTTAATTAATTTTTATATCTCTTTGATTTTCTTGTTAAATCGCAGAGGCCTGTGTTTATTACGAAAGGCTGCCAGTGTATGTTTGTATCCAGTTCCCTCAATAATTTGTTCTCTCTGAGAGTTTGAAACTGGAGTCTTTTATTTGGTTTTGTTCAAGTCTGATGTAACAGTGCCAGATCGAATTATTTAAATTTCCCATTATAACCTCCTTGCAATTCAAACAGTTTCTACAACATTGAACTTCCACAAGCCCTGAGCTTCTCCAGCCTATGCCTTACCTTTAATTTGCAATTTAAAATTCCAGTGGGAGCTGTGTCCCTCACTCATTTTGATCTCTGCATCGACATGTTGAAGAAACAGAATTCTAAACTTGGATTGGGGAAAAAAAGCAAAGTATAAATATATTTCACTCGTCTCAGTGAGGCTGTTTAACGAGGAAACGAGCTGTGTTGAGCAGTTTGAAGCCCTTACTTGGTACCGTACGGGACATTCCCAAGGATCACAGAATCACACACAGGATCAACTTGGTTGGAAAAGACCTCTGACATCATTGAGTCCAACCTTTGACCCAGCAGCAGGGAGAACTGGTGTCCTGGTTCTCCATTCTCCCGCTCATGTGGGATCAATGCAGTTGGGGTAGACCTGAGATTTACTCCAGTAATCTAAATCCTGCCTTCTCACGGAATCATGGAGTCACAGGATGGTTTGGGTTGGAAGGGACCTTAAAGCCCATCTCGTTCCACCCCCTTCCACTAGCCCAGGTTGCTCCAAGCCCCGTCCAGCCTGGCCTTGGACACTTCCCGGGATGGGGCAACCACAGCTTCTCTGGGCAACCTGTGCCAGTGCTTTTGATGGAAAGAAGACAAGTTTTTTAATTTCTCCATCCACTTTCCAAACTCAGTTTTTTCAGAATTGCTGGAGTTGGATGTTGTTTGCTGGAGGACAAGAGAATCCCTACCAGGCTGGGGCTCAGCCAGCGCTGGCGGTGGCCAGGATGTGTTTCTCCACAGGATTTTCCATGACAGGAGGTTAGGTGTTTCCTGACAACGTTTGCAGTTTTCCCATGCCCGTAAAGCTTATGCAAATAACTGCCCAGCAAACCTACATCTCTACAAAGCCACCTCCAGGCTTGCTGTCACTGCTCCTCAAGCTGTATCCCAGTGTTCCTGCTGCTCGCTTGCACTCGGGTTTCCCCACTTTCTTTGCTGCTTCTCCCCCTCTCTTCTCATTAGTGTAACTCTTATTCAAATTAAATTAAGGAACCACAAGGGAAAGTGCATCCAGTTTAAGAGGCTGGTTCTTTCTGCTGGTGCAGTGGTTGTGAAGTGCTGCTTGGAGTTTGCCTTCATGCAAAATGTCAATTTTGCTTTGTTGTAGGAAAGGGCAGAAGTCAGATAAGGATTTTTCAGTCAGGGAGGTAACAAGGCTTTGCTGTTTGCAACATGGTGCAGGCAGTGTTCAGCTGTGATTTCTTGGCCTTTCCCTCTCCATGTCTATTAGAATTGTTGAATTTCCAATTGCCATTTGGAAACCTTGTTTTATCTTCCTTATAGAAATATTTTCCTTCCATGTGTCCATCTTCTTACTTTTCCCCATTTCCCTTTCCTTCCTCCCAGTCCTTTATTCCAGGTTTCCGCTCTGAGATTAAAGCCACAAGAAAGGGCTGGTTCAGTAGTTGGTTCAACTGAAGGAGTGCAAAGCTGAAGCAAAGGGAGTAAATGAAGTAGTGGGAGTGAGTAACCAGGGTAGGTCTGGAAACCTGCTCAGCAGATCTGTCTGCTCCTGGACAGGTGCTCCTTGTCTGTCTGCAGCTCATCTGCTACAGAGGTTTCCCACATCCTCGGCTCTCTTGTTTTCTTCCTTGCAGTTGTTCAGTTCATGTGCCCGTCAGGACAGAATTCCCAAAGAAACAGCCAGAAACTTGATTGGAAACGGTCACAGTCATCCCTTTAATTTTATATGGGCTGCGATCTGGGACGTTGTGCAATCTCAGTGTTGAATCTCCAGGCCATTCGTTCTTCACAACCCCTTTTAGCTGGTTCTAATGACACAAAAATTTAGATATACAAATGGAAAAGCAAGTGGCAGAGTAGCTGAGCCCTGTCTTGGTTCCTTTGTGGGAGATGAGCCCAAATCCGGTGGGCTCGGAAGCGCCCGTAAACATTTTTCAATCCAAGTAGTTTGTTTAAACTCTGGCTTTATGGGACTTAAAATAGACCAAAATGGAAAGTAAATAATACAATATCCTATCTGGAGCATCTCTTCTGCACTTAAGTAAGTGAGGGTGAGGAAGGGAATCATCAGGGTGACTATGGGAAGAACAGCTTGCCCGGGGATAGCAGTGCCATTGGATGAAGCACGTGGTGCTTCCCGCTGCCTTCCCCCCACAGACCACAGCCACCAACTGTGGGCCATAAAAGGAAACAACATTTCTTGTCAAAATACAGCTGCCCAGCCCGTTTGCTTTCTGGGAAAAATGTCCAGTAACTGCTGGTGCAGCCGTGTGATGTGCAGCTCAACCTCTAAACATTTACTTTGAACTCACTCCTTGGCTTCTCAGAGCCCCTAGGGCAGGGGAGTAATGTAATGCTGCCAGCTGATGAGTGGTCTCCACGTAGAGATGTAAAGCCTGGTTAGAGATTTAAAGTTCAAAACAGTTTTTTTAAAAACCTTTTTAAAAAAGCTTTTTAAAAAAAGTCCTTTTTTTAAAATCAGGACCAATAATGCAAAGTGTCTAATTATCAGTAAAAATCGTGCATCTTTGCATGAAGTTAAATTTTGCATGAAAAAGTAGCAAATACGTTTTGCCTCGTCATTTAGTTTGAATTATTTTATGATATCTTCCTTATTGCTCTGATAATTTGAAATTTCTATAAGCTCTTTAAATGATGCAAGAAAGTGCTCTGCTGGCACACCATGTAAACCAAGTGAGTGGAAAAGTAAATATTTAAGGCTGACATATTGAAGTATAAATAGCGGTTACTGTGTGTAATGTTTCAATTGTAAAACTATTTCTAGGGCTCTGTCAGTGTGCACCAGGGCTCATTAAAATATGTTTTCTGAAAGTTGCATTTCTGTTTTGGAAAGTGGATCCCAGAGTGGTCACAAGTACGTCTTTGACACGATCCCTTACGTGTTTGTCGCTCGTCCCCAGGGAAGGTCGAGCAGCTCATCAGTGAGTACAAGTTGATGGGCAGTGAAGTTTATCATTCTCAGAGGTTTATCCATATATTCCAGTCTGGATTTGGTGTTGTCTAATCAAAAAATGAGGAATATGGTCGGGCAGTGGGGGCTGGCTTCATCAAATGCCGGCGTTGAGTCAGCTCGAGGTCCTGGGCTTCATCCTGGCTCCGGTGTAGGCACCACTCCCTGGGGAAGCTGCTCGGGGGGGAATGTGTGTGTTGCCCCTCACAGATACTGGGAATTAACAAGTGGAGTTTAGTTTTTCTCCTTCTCTTTGGAACTTGATCTTTAGCACTTGTGTTTTGCAAGAGCGGGGTATTTATCATACCTCGTGCCTTGAAGTATCTTGTCCCTCCATCGAGGGACTCTCCTCTGGAATTCCCATTCTTATGGACTTAAGGAAGAGCCCGAGTGTTGTTCCAGCACAGTTGTGGGGTGCAACAGTAATTCCCAAGCTTTCCTGTCCCCTCTCTGTGTCAGGAGGGCCGAGTGGCTTCCACGTGGGCACAAACCCGGTGTGATGGAGGCTTTTAGTGCTGTGACATTGCACAACAGCTGTAAACTACTCAGAGCTAAAGTTTAGCTCAGGCTGAGCCAACTTGACTTTTAAACTTAATGTTTAACGTGTTTTACTGTAGAAATAACAATATAGGAAGGCATCCCTATATTGGAAAGAGTTATTGTGGTAACAGGTATGTGGAATTCCACTGATAATTGGAGCTAAATCTGCTTTGGAAAGCTCATCTTTTGTGTGTAAAAGATGCTTTTACTTCAAGTTTTGTAAAAGGGAATAATGTGAGAGATCTTTCTGAATTTCAGCTTTTCCAGCTCTTAAAATATTGAGTTTGAAATGTAAAAATTCAGTCTTGGGTTGCCCTGCAGGATGTGAGAACATTGAAACCTTTCAGGATATTCCTCACTTTTCTGAAATGTTGCTTGGACCAGGTTAATAACTTTGTCAGTGGTATCTCTGGTTATAAATGTTCATTTTCACAGTCTCTTAGATGCTCCTGGTGTCTTTGTCAGCTCATGCTTTCTCTTGATGGGTTTTATTTAATTTATTGGGTTTGTAATCTATGTGAAATATCGTTATATATACTTAGCAATAAATAGTTCCTCTTCAACTCTGACACCCCTGCTCAGGGTGGTGTAGTAACATTTTTATTATTGCCTCAGTATAAATAATTTATTTAGTAAGTTATTAATTATATATTAGTTCCTAAAGTAATAGATAATTATATAATAGTGCTAATGAAAATCAAGAACATTCTCTCAAGTGCTCTAAAAATGAAATAATTAACTCTCCATCCCTGTGAATTTTGGTTTAAGTAAACAAGATAGAGAGATACAGGACACAACAGAGATAAACTGATGTTCAAGATAGGGATATACCTAAATATTTTCTTTCAAAATGAGGTTTTACAAAGTACTATTCAATGTCCTATCTTAAGTATTTAAAAGTCTAAAAGCTTTGTTTTGAATGATCAAATGTGCTGTGCTGATTGTGCCATACAGATAATTAGGAGGCCCTTTAGCACTTAACGAAAGGCTGATCTTGCCAACTTTCCTCTTAAATCTGTTCTCTCCTCCATTTGATCAGCTGCATTTCTTGCAGCCTACTGCTACTTTTCCATCTCCCTAGTTCTATAATTTGTTTATTTGTTCTCCCTGACATTCTTGAATCAACATTTAGGAAATGTGGAATCGCAGGGTTACCCTGGAGCCCTTTGTGCAGCAGGGAGGTACCCAGGCTCACTGGGGGGGGGATAATCACAGAGTCCCGGGATGGTTTGGGTTGGAGGGACCTCAAAGCTCATCTCATTCCAACCCCTGCCATGGGTAGGGACACCTTCCACTAGCCCAGGTTGCTCCAAGCCCCATCCAGCGTGGCCTTGGGCACTTCCAGGGATGGGGCAGCCACAGCTTCTCTGGGCAGCCTGTGCCAGGGCCTCCCCACCCTCACAGGGAACAATTCCTTCCCAATATTCCATCTATAGCTCTGCCCTCTGGCAGTGGGAAGCCCCTTTGTCCTGTCACCCCTGTAAACAGTCTCTCTCCATCTTTTCTGTTGTCTCCTTTCAGGTCTGGAAGGCCACAATTAGGTCATCCCTGAGCTTTCTGTTCCCCAGGCTGAGCAATCCCAATTCCCTCAGCCTTTCATTTCTCCTAGCCCACTACTGGGCTCACCACAAGCTCTTTTTACCTTCTGTGTCTCTCTAATGGTACTTTTATTTTTTAAAATCCCTTCTACAGACTCAATCACTGTGTTTTTAACATATTCATGTTCTTCTGTCCATGTGGCTGTTTGGAAATGAGTTACTCAAGTTCATTTAGGTAGTAACTGTAAGCTGGGCATTTATATCCCATTTTACATTTTATTGCAGTTTGTAAATCCTGTCAGCAGTTGATCAGAAACGTTCTTCAGGGAGACTGGATATGGTACGGGCAGGTCTCTGAGGGTGCTTGCTTTTGCCTTATTTCCTTTCTAGTGCTAAAAAACCAAGATTTCTCTCCTCATAGTACTGCCCATCATCCAGCTGTTTGAATGCTGGAGTGATACACTCAGTGGCCAATAGATCCTTCCTAATCTAGAGCTCAGGAAGGTCCAGCTCCCTTCCTAAGCTGGGGATCACTCATTTGACTTTGTGAATAATAGATATTTCTGCCCTTAGCAGCACTAGCTCTGATACATTTGTATAATTTATAAAGCTTTAATCCCAACCCGCCTTACAGGTTGTACGTAGTTAATTCTTATCACACAATGTTATCTTGAGCAAATACTTAATTTCTTTAATTGCAGTGCTAATTTATAATGCAGTGGCATTCAGGTTGAGTCTTAATTTTATGTGTGTATCACTTAACAGATGCTCTGGGGAGTAAAGACTCCTATAATTAGATTTGACATATGTTTTCCTGCAAGGTGAAATAGTTTGCGTGCTTCTAGAATAAATATTGTCTGCAGCCTGGATTTATAATCCCAGTAAACAATTGAAGATGTTGCTGGGAGTCCTCCACGCCTCGTGTAAGCTGTGGCTTTGGGAGCCTTGTGAGTCCTCAATATTGAGTCCTTCCTAATGGCCCTTTTTTTGTTGTTGTTTTTACTCCAAAAAAGGGCAAGATCAAAGTGCAGCCTGTTCTTTCCTGCCCTTCTAGATATACAAAACAGCTGCAAAGCACAATCAGCTATTGTGGTGATATGTGCCCCAGGTCTATAAATAGATAGAGAGCTTCAGGCTGGAGCTGTGCTGCTACAGAGGCAAGGGGATTTTTGCTTGGGGTTACTAAACATTCCCTGGCTTGTTTGTGGTTTAGAACCATCGTTTCCGAGGCTGCCATATTCCAATTGAATTGGAATTCAAAAGGATTTGGCCGTGAAGGCTTTACATGGCTTCACTGTTTGTGTTTGCATTTTCTCCTTCCCTTTCTATTTCTTTCTTTCCCCACAGCACACAAGAATTTTGCAGGTTTCTAAAGGAAAGCAATTTAAACACAGACATTCAGTTGTTTACCAGTAAAATATGGCAGTGATGTATGGCCTTAGTGGGAAGTTTACAGAGGCACACGGAGAGTGAGAATCAGAACCACTTTTCATTAAATTGTGGTCTGGGCTCTCCTTCAACCTGGAAACGTGGAGTGTGAGGCTCGATAAGAGCTTCATGTTCTCTTGCACTGGGAGGTGGGCGGCTGTGTGAGTACGCTCTGCCTCGCTGTGCAGCAGGAATCAAATCTGCCCGGCGGATCCAGAGCCTGGAGAGCTGTTCCCAGTTTGTTTTTTTTTAATTCAATATGCCGCATTTTTGTTATTCGTTATAACTTGTGTTGGAAGAGCTGTGGAGAGTGTGAGAGCTCGAGACCTGTTAGGTGATGAGAGAAAAATTAGTGTATTGGGCAGAAGGAAGGTGTTGGAGATAATTTGGGTTTTGAGTATCCAGGAGGTGGCTGAAGCTGCTTCTGGCAGAGGTGAAGCTCTGCTCGTCTCCTTTCCTGGAAAAACTATTGATTCCCATTGCACTTCAACAACATTAGCACCTCACGGTATCAGTCCTGCTGTCCTGCTTTAAATTTAAATGAGAAAAGGGATAAAAATAACTCCTTTGGCATTTCAGGTGGGTACTTTTCAGCTGTAACCTTCATGCTTTGAGTCAGGTGAACCAGTTCACCCCTTGAGTCTTTCTCCTTTCAACAACTGGACTCGAAATTTGGTTTATCGCCGTGGATCAGGAGTGATTTAGAAGGTCTTGCCCCACATAAACATCTCACAGAAGGTGTTTTATGAAGCTTTCAGTGCATAAATACAACTTCAGTATATGTGGTCAGTGTTTTCCAAGGTCATGTGAGGTTATGGTGGAAATTCTTCAGTCAGAGAGCAGAGTGGGAATTTCTAATCCACTTGTTGTTTCTGAAGAAATAGCAATGAGAACGTTGAAGGAAAAGTGTTGAAATCTCAACTGAAAACCATACAGGAACTCAGATTTACCTGAATTGAAAGAAATCATCTAGTGTGACCTTTCTTTGTGAAAATTAGGGCATGAAGTGGAATTTTTAAGTCAACTGTGACGAAAACTTGGAAAACTTCCTCCTGCCTATGTGTTCTTCTGCTGGATCAGTGACAATATAAACCAAACAGGCACGCAGCAGATCTCTGAGGCAAACCAAACTTTTCCTGTAGTTCTCTATGCATAACCAGGTTGTTCAGGGACCTCTGGAGGTGTCTTGTCCAAACTCATGCTCAGTAGAGGTTCAATTAGAGCTGGTTTTTAGGCATCTCCCCCGCTGTAACTTGTCCTCACCGTGTGTTGGTCCTGTCTCTGTGCTCCTCGGAGAAGAGCCTGGCTCTGTCTTCTCCCTGCCCTCATGTTTTCTAAAGCACAGCAGAAGAGGGAGGGGGAAGCACCAAGCCTTGCTTTTGAGCATTGCTTTCAAGCCTTGCTTTCATGTTGAGAGAGCTACGAGCAGGGAGGACTCGTATCTCCATGACCGCTGCGACTCATCCCTGGGGAGGCAAGCACAGTGGAAGAGGCTGAGAGAGGGAAATCAATCTCCTTCCTGCAAATGATGTGGCAGATTTTATCTGCTCTGTGAGGACTTGGGTTCTTCCTTAGTGTATGTTTTGGTGGTTTCTCATGTTGGAGAGATTCTAGAATGCACCTGGAGAACTTCATCGCAAACATTCCTGCACTTGGTGCAGTTGGTGGCTCTTCTCTGCAGCGAAAGGGTGGGCTGAGCCTGCTCAGGACAGCAGGGAATTCTCACACGGGTCTGCTGGAGCCAGAGGGACATTTATTTTCTGACCATCAAGGACCTTTCTGTGTGGTGCTGTGGGCACATGTTTGCAGAAAGGATCTGCAGAGGGCAACGTGCATCGTGATGAGCGACCCTCGCCACCATTGCTGTGCTTGTGAAGCATATCCTGATGTCTGACCTGCTGGTGGTTCTGAGCTGGTCCAGGCCTGTCTCCAGGGAAGAAGTTGGCCAGAAGTTCCCTTTGGACTGCCTGGCTTGGAGCCTGATTCTGACTCCTCTCTTGTGGGATCTGCCTTATGTTGTCTCTTGAAAGCAGCATAAGACTTGGTTCTGCTCTGAGCTTGGTTTAACACAAATCAATGGTCTTATCCACCTTTTTTCAGGAAGAATAGTTCCAAAATGTAATTACAAGATGGACTTCACCTCTTCTCATTAGAATGAAACAGAGGGAATGAAAACATGGGGTATGGAGATGTGCAGGTCCATTTGGTCACAAACAAAAGCAGAGGAAGGGAAAGGAACATCTTTTGTTTTCATTTTCAACCGAGGGGTTCCTCTTGGAGGCCCTGCTGCAGGCCCAGCACGGATCTGTGCATCCCTCTGAACACACATGGAGTGCCCGAGGAGATCCTGACCCTGGAAAGGGTCATCCAGGAGCAGCAGTGCCACCGGCGCTCCTGGAGCTGCGGGAGCACGAGGAGCTGCCGGGGGCTGGTCCAGGCGCTGCTCTGGCCACGTGTTCTGCCACTGATAATAAAGACGATGAAGAGCCTTTGGGAAGGTCAGTGCATTCTTTGTTTTGGATGAGAGGAAGATGTTGTCCTCAAAGTTTCTTTTCCCAGAAAAGAGAAACATCGAAGCGGAAGCCTTTGGAAGGGTTGGTTTCTCAGGGCAGGTTCTGTATTTCATGCTCCTCTTTTTTGGGATCAGCCTCTTCCCAGCACTTTCAGTGCATCAGGCTAAAAAGGGCTTGGCCTCACCTCAGTACACAGTGTTTGTATTTATATTGCAACAACTACTCTGTGTCTTCCTGAAATACTGTGAGGGTTTTTTTTCCTCTGTGAGCTCTTCCTTGATGTCTGATGTTGTTCTGGGCCCCTCAGCTGAACTCCCAAAATCACCTTGTTATCTCGAGCAAAGCAGAGCTGCTGTGATAGATCTCACAGCAGTTCCCTGTTTGAGCTGGCAAATCTTTTCCTGAACTTGCTGTACCCTCCAGTAGATAAAGTGGCAATCTAAGAGCAGCACGGGCTTCACACCAAAAGATCCGATTCAGGCTTCAGTGAGCACAGCTGCTTTTTTATTTTTTTATTATATTTTTTACCTCCAGACTTCTGTGCTTGTTGGTTTGCCTGGGAGAGAAAGTGCAGCTACCCTGGATGTGTGTGCACGATCAGGTCCAGCTGGAAAGACAAATGCTTTGCTTGTGCTGTGGTGCTAATGGGAGAGCAGACTTCAAATAATCAGTTTTCCTCTAAAGTAAACAACTTTTAAGCTTCTGACAGAAAAGATGAAAAGCACACCTCCTTTTAAAACCAGACCTCGCTCCTTAAGATTGTAGCAGCTTCATAAATAAAAAAAGAAAATTAAAACTATTGTATAGGCTTCATGTGAGCAATTCTTCTGAGGTAATGCTGTATGAATTCCATATTGTGTTCTGTGAAGAGGACACCCAGCTGTTGTGTAATACCTTGGGTCGATGGCTGTGACTTAGTGGAGCCCTCCAGTAATTATTAGAGAAGTATTTCCTTTCTCAGTTGAAAGTTTATACGTTCCTGCTCTGGTTTCCCAAGCAAACTCTTGCATGAAATTCCAGTGGCACGGATCAATGAGAAATTAAAATGTCCTTTCTTGGACTAGACAGCTAATTGGGAAAAAAGCTACTGAATTGTGGGTTTAGTGCAAAAAGTGTGGGTTTAGGTTGGATTTTGTGCTCTGCAGGAAGATAATTCTGTTCATTTTGAAGCTTCATTTTCCTAAGAGCCATGAATGGAGGTGTCCAACTTAGGGAAGTGTCCCAGGTGGAACAAACCCCACTGTATTAGCCATGTATATTTGTGAGTTTATATATATCATAATATACTTGTAATTCTGATTTTCCTGGTGTTTTGAAGATAACCTTAGGTGATGCTTTTTAAGGGAGAAAAATCACTTCTCTGTGATACCCACAGCACTGATGTGCCTTCCTTTATATTAAAAATTATTTTCACTATGCATTTCTTATTGAAAAGAGTAAAAATTAAACTTTTATTAAACAAGTTTGTTAACAAAGCTACTTAGATTTAATCATATGGGAGGGTGCTCTTTATTTTGACATCAAATTCATCTGTAATTTGTGTATTGCTGGTTTAAGGAAGGAGAGTATGCAAGAGCAACAGGACAAGTGAAGTGCAGTCAGGTGACAATTTGGGAGGGCAGAACGTCTGTAAAGACCAGAGATCTCACTGCACACAAAAATGATGTGAAAACTGAAATGTGGACTTGTGTGACTGAAGTTTTGATGTTGGTGACAGGGAATATATTACTGACTCACCTGTGAGCTCACCTGTAAGTCCTGCACTTTGTTTAAAACCATGTCATGGCATCAGTGACTTTAATCTCATTATGTTGGGTGTTTAATTTCAATTTCCTGGAAGGAAGACATTGCAAATTGAAAGCTGACTTCAACATTGTAAATTTTTCTGGTTGGAAGCTTCCTCTGCATGTCTGAGGTGTGCAGCTGCCTTGCTTCTAAAGCAGCAAGAGCTCCTACGGGTTATCCCAGTTTTGACACCAAAAAATGTCAAAGGTTTGTTATGAAATCCTCCCTTTACATAAAATAGTTTATACAAGTGTCAGGGTAACAAAAGCATATTGTGTTTCTCATTCAAACAAGTTCATAGTGTTTCTCAAATGCTTTTGAAAAAAAGAATTACTTGTTATCAGATTGAAAACCCACACTTTTTAAGATGAGTAAGCTAAACCCACTGTGATTCATTGTGTTTCTCAGAAATCTCGATCCCTAACCTCAGGGAAAGAGTAATCCCACAAAATACTTCATTCTTCATTGAGGGATTTTGTTTTTGAATGCTTGGATCTTCAAATAAGTCATGAAAGACTTCATTAGACAAGTGATTCAGTAGAAGTACAGAGCAATTGGACCTTGGAGTTGCCTCTTCCAATTCTAACCAAGTTATGGCAGGAAACAGCAGCAGCAGCACAGATGCAAATACAGAGGTTGGGGAAATATTTAGCCTTGGTTTGATTTCTTTCAGTTTTGCCAAGAATAGCCAAGAGCCCTTTTTTTGAGGGTTTGATGGGAAGAGGGTATTTCTCTTGTTTCTGTGCTTCTGCTTGACTTTCAGGTTTTAGGTTGTTTTTTTTAAAGCTTTTTTCTACAGAGTATGGCTGCAGTTAAATAAGTAGTTTTCACAAAAATCTTCTTATGGAGACCTGAAATCTTTTGGTTCCCCCGTGTCCTTTACACCTCAAAGTGATTAACTGCACATCTAAATGAGAAGGGATGTAAATTAGGCAGGTAGAGTGTAAACCCCCAAAAATCAAACGGGGGGGACTGATCCCCTAATTTCCATAGATCCCACAGATCCCTGGGGCTGCCTGTGTAGGCCCCTTGCAGGGCTGCTCCCTTGCTGTGTGCTGTGACACCCTTTGCAGAGCCTGGAGGGAGAGACCAGACCTTCAAGGTGGTCTCATGGTTTAATACTCAGCTGGAACTACCAGGTGGAGGGGGATGCGGGAATTTGCTTGGACCCAAAGTAAGTTTTCATGACAGAAACTTTCTGTCAATAAACTGGGATCACTTAACCATAAAGGAAGCTTCCCTGAGAATAACTTTCCCCCTTTTCTTTCGAAGGTGTGAGGTATTTGGCATATCACGAAACTACTGTTTCTTACATGAGTTTATCAACTGATTATGCAGGGTCATTCTCTATTTAACATGCAAACACAACAGAAACATTATTTATATTGTATCTGTGTAGATATGAGATGCCTTTTCCTAAGGGCTGGGAGACTGCCTGAGTCAGTTCTCTGGAAGATTAACTGGAGGAGATAGTGGGTCTTTGTTTTTGGGTTTTTGAGAGGAGATGAGTTTCCGCAGTGAACCATCTATTTATACCAGCTCAGAGCCCACTGATTTTTCACCCCGGTTGTTTTTGCATTCCAGACACATTCCTGTACTCCCCAGTAATAACTTTTAGCCCGAGGGTTTGAAATGTAATCAGCTAGTTATTAGCACAAAGTCTGAGAATGTTTTTGCAGAGGATGAAGAAATCAAATCTGGGCCATGAGCTGACGGAGGAGCTGGTTGTTGGGGGCTTGCTCTGGTATGAAGCAGCTGCCAGGATTGGGCCAAATGTGGAGAATAATAATAGATGACTTATGGAATATTCAAACCTTGGAAAACCAGAAATGCTGATTTTACCCATGTCTGGTTTATGTCACTTGAAAGATTTCTGCTCGCTTCTCACTTGGTGTTAGTCTCTCCTTTGTTCTTAAAACTAGGTTTGAGTATCAGCACTGGGCAAAGACTTGCTGCTCGAAGTATGGGGATGAATTAATTTCCAACCAGTCTGTGGAGCTGCATTTGGAGAATGTTTATTTAACTGTATGTTATTTAATGTCATTCCCATTAGTGACATGACCTAATGGTGATCAGGCAAATCCGTTAAGTAGCAAGTGACAAATCTCAATCTTCATTTCATCAAGTAGTTTTACCATTCGGATACCTGAAAGAATTCATTACATATGTTCTGTATTTTATGGGCACAAATCATGTTATAATCTATCACATTATTTTATCTGGTGAAATATAAGTTGTTAAACTGGACAGTGATAAAGCATTTGGAGTGAGTGCACAGGAGCACAGGTTTACCTGAGGTACCCACACATGGTTTAAGGCTTGGCACAAGATACCTGTGTTGGCTCTGAAGTCCCCTGACCCAGGTGCTTGGCTGCTCTATTCTGGGAGCTTTGAGGGATGGACTGAAGACCCTCAACAGCTGCTTGTGTGACAGAGAATTTGTTTTCTGTCCTTGTAGTTGGGAGTGGGGGTGTCATCACCCTTCTTGCCCATCATTGTTGTTTTCTAGTAATAAGAGAGGCAGCCAACTCCATTGGAGTGATACAGTGGGAGAGGGCAGTAGAAGATGTCCTGGAAGATAAAGGCCAGGTTAGGTGGGACTTGGAGCAACCTGATGTAGTGGAAGGTGTCCCTGCCTGTGGCAGGGCATTGGAATGAGATGGGCTTTAAAGTCCCTTCCAACCCAAAACATTTCACTATTGTACAGTCCCTTGTTGTGGTGGTTTTCAAGCTGTTCTGGTTTGCAGACTCCTCTGGGTATGGGTGGTTTGGCTCACTTAGAGACCAGAGTCTGAGAATCACAGGCTGGAAACAACTGAAAGTCGAATCAGCTGTTAGACAAGACTCTTCCAGGCTTGGCCATGTTTTTCCCATCTCCCTCCCTAGCCAGGAGCTCAGCGTCCTTCACGTGGAGCAGTGGGTGCTGTCCTGCAACCATGTCCTTGAGTGTCTGCTCCGTGTGTAGCAACACCTGGTTGGTCTCCATGGTGGGTTTAGTGCCATGTCCTGGGGAAAAGGGTGTTGTGGATCTGACCAGGGATCCCAAACTCTGGCTGCTCTGTGAAGTGGAAGGGGCCGGTTCATGTGTCGTGTCAGGACTAGAGGTTGTCTCAATGCTGTACACTGAGGAAATGGAAGGAATTTCAGAAACGTTTTCACTGTGTGAATAAACATAGTTCTGGAAATATTTCATTTTTAACCTTGTTTTGCGACTTTCAGATGCTTTCTATTTTGGGGAGGGATTGTTTTTTTATGTATTTTACTTAAGGAGGGGAAATAAACTGAAAAGCTGATCCTCTGCTTGGGGGAGACACAACACCCAGTAGCTGTTCTCAGCAGGGGCTCTCAAATTAATCTCATTTTGAACTAGAAACGCTGCAAACACTCAGTGGTTGGAGTCTGCCAGTTAAAATACAGCTGTATAGTGATGGATACTTAGGTGGTGGCTGCTCTTGGGAATTTCTTCTTCACCACCTCGCCCGTGTTTATACCACTGCTGCATGTTGCTAGTCTGAAGTGCCTCCTGCAGCAGTTTTATTTGCATTAGCTTTATTTTTTCAGTTCTGAATTAGTAACCATTTAAAACTGTGGACCACATGTAAACAAGCGGTGTGTGAGTTATGAATAACAACTTACCTGGAATTACAACTGCCTGCTTGGATTGCACAAGGCTGGGGGAGTTGGGAAATCACTGAACTCACCAGTGCAACATCATTGCTCTATTTGTCTGCTTTCTTGTAGCCCGTTTGAGTAAATACCTTGATGCTCCCATGATTCCTGCAGCTGTCCTGGGGGGGATTGCTGGCTTCCCGTGTGTTGGAGTGTGCTGGCTTGGTGCTGGCTCTGTCAAAGCTGTGCTTGCTCGCTGTGTAACTTGACAGTTCTGCCCAAAGAGCAACAGAGCTTGGATGGAGGAAAAATACCATTATTAACTGATTTAATAACAATAAAATGTATTTAACAAGCATTTGATGTAAACATTAATTCTTCAAACTTTGCTGGTAGGCTCTGATTATAGGTGAAAAAATGTCCATACAATCATGGAATGGTTTGGGTTGGGACTTAGAGATCATCGTGTTCCCCAAACGTGCTGTGGGCAGGGACACCTTCCACTAGCCCAGATTGCTCCAAGGCCAACCTGGCCTTGGACACTTCCAGGGATGGGGCAGCCACAGCTTCTCTGGGCAACCTGTGCCAGGGCCTCCCCACCCTCCCAGCCCATCCTCTTAATATCCCATCTAACCCTGCCCTGTGTGAGTGGGAAGCCATTCCACCTTGTCCTATCACTCCAGGGCCTTGTAAATAGTCTCTCTCCATGTTTTTTGTCAGCCCTTTCAGGTCCTGGAAGGCCACAAATAGGTCTCCCTGAAGTCTTCTCTTCTCCAGGCTGAACAATCCTGGCTCTCTCAGCCTTTCCTTGTAGCAGAGCTGCTCCATCCCTCGGATCTTGGTGGCCTCCTCTGGACTCACTCCAAGAGGTCCATGTCCTTCCTCTGCTGAGGATCCCAGATGATCTTTTTCTTCACTTTGAACACTGATACAGAGATGTAACTTTAAAAACCTCATATCCTCTTATTTTTAGTGCGGGAATTGTCTACAATATGTAGATTTATTTCTTTTAATTTGGTCCCCTAAGGACAAATCTTTTATGTTCTCTGAGTATGAGTTCGTTTAATCAAGTTTAAGAGGTGTTATTCAAAGTAACAACACCGAATGTACTTCGGTAAAATTTCATAAAACGTTCCCCTAGGAACAGAAATACTATTTCATAGAACCATAGAACGATTTTCATTGCCTGGAGAACATTTCTGTCTCATTCTTTTCAGGTAAGTATTTAAGGTTGCTTGGAGAGTGTGAGGCTCATCTTTATGAAGGTGCCCTAGTGTGTGGAGCAGAGCTGGCCAGAGTTTGCAGTGAAGCAGAACAGCAGCACCAGGGCTGTGTGTTCCCTAAAGCCCTGCCCTGCCTCCTCACATCATTGCTTTATTTTGTTGTGGCTTTTTGTCATGGGAAGAGGTGACAAGTGACACCTGTGGGTAGCCAATACTGAGGAAAGGTTACATGAGGAGGGTCGTTCTGACCAGTATGTGATGGGTATCTGGAAACATATGAATTATAATTTCCTTATATGTGGTCTCAAAGGTGCCTGAGATTATGTATTTCTGACATAAGTTAAACTGTGGGTGCCTGCTGTGTGTTTTCAATATTATTTCATCAGTTGCTTGGGAAAAAAAAATCAAAAACTACTGATGACAGGATGACACTTGGTTTTTATTTTACCTTCTAAACTCTGGACTTTACATTTTTAGCAGTGACCAACCCAAAAAAGTTTCACATGCAGAGCCCACCAGCTTTGCACATGGTTTTTAAGTGATTTGGGTTTACTTTGCTGTGAGTCCTTAGAGTGTGGTGCAGTCTCAGCTGAGAGCAAGGGCAGTGTCAGCCCATGGGACTGCCCTGGTTTAAACAAAATGCTGAGTTAGCATGTCACATCCAGCTACCTGCATTATGCAAGAGGGAAAGAATTTGCCTGATTGTAGTCCTGTCAACACACAGAGATTGCACTAGTATAACAAAATCAGCTCCTAAAGTCTTGTTTAAATTGGGTCTGGTTTCTATTAAGAAGTGGTAGTCCAGAGAGCCACATTACCAAGGGCCGAGCAGGCTCCAGTTGCATCAGACTATTGTTTTTTATTGGAATCCTCTTCTCCATCCTGCATGTTTGTTATTCATCAATTCCAAAGTATCAATCAAGAAGATAGGTGGCATCTTCTGGTCCTGAGTGGAATTTTGCTGGGTGGGATTTCTTGTAAACTTCTAACTGCTTTCACCCTGGCCTTGCCTTTTTAGTT
Organism: Neopelma chrysocephalum; assembly: GCF_003984885.1. Taxonomy (NCBI): domain Eukaryota; kingdom Metazoa; phylum Chordata; class Aves; order Passeriformes; family Pipridae; genus Neopelma; species Neopelma chrysocephalum. The sequence goes on from NW_020897722.1 coordinate 660,711, forward strand.
TAAAATGAATAAATTCCCATTCCTGAGAGCCTGGAGCTGAGAAAACTTGCACTTGGAGTCTCTCTGTCTTTAACTTTTTAATTCCAGCTGCATGTAGTAGAGGCTGGCACGGCAATCTGTAGTTCCTGAGGTGTGCCAACCCTATGTGGGCAGAAAATGGAATATATATGATGTCTTTCTGGAATGTTTGTGGCTTTGTATAATTGTCCCATCTACAGCAGTGGAATTATTCTTGAGAAATCCTTATCTGTCCATAGATCTCTGGTTTATAACGCTGCTGTTTGAACAGCTTGTTTGAAGTCCTTGCCTTAGAGATATCCCCCGTCCAGTTTTCAGATCTCATTTCCCTCCCACACTAAAATGTAGCTTTAAGTTGGAAGCACTTTTTCGTTTGTAATAAAGGGAAGTTTTGGAAGTATATTCTACATATCCCCAAAGGATTGCTGCACTCTTGGAGCCATGTGGAATGTCAGAACTTCCCACATATGCAAATTCACCAGGGAAGCATAGACAGATCCTGCTTGGATTGAAGAGGCTGTACAGGAAGTGATTCCCAAAGGCTTCCTCTGTCATCCCGCTGGCTCCGTGCTGTTGCCGTGCAGCAGGAATTCAGTGTCCAGGCAGGGATGCACGTCAGGGATGTGTGTGATGGAGGAGCTCCAGGGGCTGAGCCGTGGCCCTGCGTTTGTTCAAGCAGAGGAGTTTGGGTTGGTTATGGCCTTGGCTGTCTGGTTTGGGACTCTGAGGTACCTTCCCTAGGAAAACTCCAAACCCACATTTGCATCCTGAACACGGAAGTGGAAGAAAAAGACTCTCTTTAATGTCTTCAAAAGACTTTGCAGTGCTGTGGCCTTATCATTTTTCTCGAAGAGCAGAGTCCCCAGCCTGCCAAAACATATCTCAGACACATTTACATCTGCTTTGCATCACTGCAGCCACGCCCACAGCCTGGACCTCTCCATCCCACAGCTCCCAGTTTGCAGTGGGTGCCCCAGCGGGCTGGGCAGTGCTGGACTGAGGCTCTTGGTTTCCATCCCTGCTGCTCCATCCTTCTGCTTCTCTGCCTCTGCAGTTTCTTCAGCGCTGGCCCCTCGTTCCCAACCCAGCAGTGAAGCAAATGTTGAGTTTCTGAATGGGCTGTATTCATAGTTAAATTCAACTTCTAGTTCATTATTCTTTAAGTGTATTTTCAGAAAAGGTATTCTGTGGTAGGAATATTGTAGTTTTTGAAGCAGTTGGAACCCCCTGCAAGCACCGTGTCCCCGTGGGCTTGGGTCCTCTTGTTTGGGCAGCTGCATTGTTCAAACATTTCATTTTCTCTCATCACACATATTCCTTTCCAGGTGTTAAAATTAACACAGATTGCAAAGGGATGGTCAATAAATGTGAAAAATAATGTCAATATAATAAGAGCAAAAGCCTTTTCAGGCGTGTGATTGCATCATGGAATTCATTTTCATGACCAAGGCTGGGAGGGTTTACAGGAGGGTTGATCAGTGTCAGGAAAAGCCAGACAGTATCTTTACCAGTTAATCCCAAATAAGGCCCTCTTTTTAGCTTTAAATGTAAACACATCATGTACTTCATAGGTTTTGTGAGGAACCCTTAGGATAGAGAGAATCTTTCCTCTGCAGCACGCTACTAAATTTGTGGGACTTAGAGCTTCCCTTGCGGAGCGCGCTCTTACCCCTGGCACGACTGCAAAATCCCAGGCTTACCTTGCCTCAAACCTGCTTTTCTTTCCTATTAAGGTGTCAAACTGTGAGTTGTGTTGAGGTAAAAAATGTGTTCAAAACCCAGAGTGGTTGCAGAGAACAGGCTCATCTGCTGTTTGCTCTCAGGCCTCGGTCCGTGGCACAGGTGGAGCAGAACGTGAACACGGGCAGTTGTAAACCCCAGGGTAAGGGTCAGTCTCGCTCTTCAGCCCATCTTTCATTTGCCAGGAGAGTTTAAAAATACACATGTAAATATATTCCTGAGCCAGCAGTGGCAGCTGGACCGATGTGTTTGAGCTGCATGTCTGTGCTGGATTTGCCCAGGCCTTTTCTCCCCCAAGTTTTTTGTTTGGTTGGGTTATTTTATCTCACCCAGGTTGAGAAGAAGATAAAAGAGACTGAAGGAGGCTGGACTGCCAGGCTGCAACTTCATTGCTGCAGTTTAGCCATAAATGTAAATTGTGGGTTTGGGTCCAGGATTGCCCACTTAAAACTGGCAGATGCTGAATACCAAAATTACACATGTGTTGTTGATCAGCATTTTCCAAACCTGCTGATGGCTGTTAGCTGATCAAAAGTAAGTATTTTGCTAAACAAGAGAGGCATAAGGAAAACAGCGGTTTTCCATAATTCAGAAGATGCCTCTGGTTTCTCTGGCTCTTTGGAGATTATGAGGATAGGTTTAGGGTTTTGGTTTTTTGTAGTTTCTTTTGTCTTTCCAGTCTATAAAGTTCTGTTTCTTATTACCATTGTTTCTGCTTTCCAGAGACTTAAGATAGCAAGTTGGCTCAGAAATTCCCTTTCTCATTTCAGCCACAGGAAATGTTGCTCCATTGATTCAAAGTGCTTTTCCAGGTAGGCTGGAAATTCTGTTGGAATCCAGGTGTTTTGGGTTATGTGCTTTTATTTGCACTGAGCTGGAAGTGGTTTCTACAGGTTAGAGGGTGGGACTTGCTTCGTTGCTTTGCAGGTTGGGGAAAATCATTTCTTGTGAAGTCATCCAGTGTCCTCTTGCACAGTCCTGCAGTGTGACCACCACACTGCCTGCTGATGTAAAAGACAGTGATGTGCTTCTGGCTTTTAGCTATATCCCTGAAATATCTGGAGATAAGAAACTGGAATTCACATGCAACTCTTATGAGTATTTTTAGGGCTCTAAAGAAAAAAACCTCATGAATTCTTTTTCATGTTATTCTACACAGCCATTCAGAGCAGTTGGATGTGTTGTGCCTGCCTTTCCTGGTGCTTCCACCACCGTTTTCCAAGAAGGATGGATATGATGATGTGAGGTCCTTTAGGTTGTATCTGATAATATTTAAATGTTCAGTAAACCGCTGTGGTATGTGATGCTACAAACCATCCATCACACAGAAAGAGTAGGAATTGGTCAGCGTTTATTGGGGTTATAAATCAACCCATTTGATTGGGTTTATTAACATAAAAGTCTTCCTTAGTTTTGTGTGAAGAAATCTTCTGGGTTTGGCTTGCAGGGACCTGGTTGCTTTAATTGTAAGGAGCACAGGAGGAAGGGACTGTGCAAGGCAGGACAGCTGTGCCTGTGCCTCTCTGCCGGGAGCAGCACCAGCCTCTCCTGCTGGGTTTGGAGATGAGATGGGGGTGTGGGATGTGGGGCTCTCCTTGTGCCTGGAGGAAGGTTGGTGAGAGGAGAGCTGTGCCTGAAAGAGAAGTGATTCACAGAACCACAGAATCATTAAGGTTGGAAAAGCCCTCCAAGATCATCGAGTCCAACCTGTGACCGATCACCGCCTTGTCAGCAAGAACTAAGTGCCATGTCCATTTGTTTCTTGAACACCTCTGGGGATGGTGACTCCACCTTCCTGGGCAGCCCCTTCCAGTGCCTGACAACCCTTTAAAGTGAAGAAATTCTTCCTGATATCCAGCTTAAACCTCTGCTGGCACAACTTGAGGCTGTTTCCCCTCCTCCTGTCCCTTGTCCCCTGGGAGCAGAGCCCGACCCCCACCTGGCTCCCCCCTCCTGTCAGGGAGTTGCAGAGCCAGAAGGTCCCCCCTGAGCCTCCATTTCTCCAGGCTAAACAACACCAGCTGGGGACATTTTCTGAAAGACTGAAGTAAATGTGTATTTGCTGTCTAATCACAGAAATGTTTTCTAGTCCTCTCTGAGAAAAAACTGTTTAACGGATAAACTCCGCCTGGCACCTGGCACAGCCCACTGGGCACAGCTGGCAGCTGCAGTTGGGCCAGCATTTCCACTCTCAGAGCATCTCATGGAAGCTCTGCCCTCTCTGTTCAGCATGGCCAAGGTGTTTGATCATCTGCCCAGGCCCCTGTTGGGGAGGAAGGTGCTGCAAGCACTTGCCCTGGGAGTGGCCTCTGGGCATGGCCTGTGGCACTGCACAGTCCCACGAGTGCTGGGCTGCTGCAGAGCTTCAAGCACAAATTGATAAATATTTTTTTTCCCCCCCAGTTGTTGACATGCTTTCTCTGCAGACAGTCTAATTACAATGCACTTGCTTCCTTCAAATTTAAAACATACCTACAGGCCCTTATGTGTGAAAGACAAAACTTAAAGTTGAGCTGCAAAGTCAGAGCAACTTCTTGGGGCTGTGATAAGGAGTCAGTACAAGGGCAGTGTCTCTGCTCTCACAGCTGGGACAGTTCAGTGATTGGAAAGTGTTTTGCAGGGCTGCCATAGCCCCTGGTTTGTATTGACCAGTCTTGTTGCCCAGGTAACATTCCTCTGAGCTTTTGCTTCTCTCTTCATTTCTGCTTACACAAGTTCTTTAATCATGAAATGAATTGAGGCTTTAAGGGGAAAAACTTTGTGAAGTTATTTTTGGTGTAACAGTCTTTTGACAAATAAAGGTTGCAGAAGAGGGGAGAGAATATTTTTATATAAATAGCGACTGTTATTTACATTTACAGTTGCACATGTCCTGGCACCACCTTCAGCTTGGGTGCTGGGTACCACTTTTGAAGATGCTTCAGTTGACATCTGTTGTGTATTATGACCTGTATTCTGCACCTTCCAGTGCCTAAAGGGGCTCCAGGAGATCTGAAGAGGGACTTTGGACAAGGGCCTGGAGTGACAGGACAAGGGGGAATGGCTTCGACTGACACAGGGCAGGGTTAGATGGAATACTGGGAAGGAATTATTGGCTGTGAGGGTGGGGAGGCCCTGGCACAGGTTGCCCAGAGAAGCTGTGGCTGCCCCATCCCTGGAAGTGTCTAAGGCCAGGTTGGACAGGGCTTGGAGCAACCTGGGCTAGTGGGAGGTGTCCCTGCCCATGGCAGGGGGTGGAATGAGATGGGCTTTAATGTCCCTTCCCACCCAAACCATTTTAGGATTGAGCAGTTGTGGATGTCAACAGGACACGCCGGAGTTGCTGTGAAGGGTCAGTGGTTGGGCTGAGCTCCTGTGAGTTCAGAGGGGTTTTGTGGTGTAAAATCCCATCTCCCAACTCAGTAGGTGAGAGTGCTGTGCTGGGGAGGAGGAAGAGGTTTGTGTGAATTCCCTGTACAAGAGTGAGTCTGATAAAGTGAGAAAATAGTCCCCATAAATACAGATTTGGCAACTGTTGAATGTTAAGACTAGGAGAGAGTATTTGCTACTGAAAATCATCTTTAGATTCAGCAGCACCTTGGACCCAAAGAACACTAAATCTCCTGGGCTGAGGGTATTCTCTATATTGTTTATTGCATGAACATTAGACTAGGTTAGTGCTTGAAAAATCATTTAAGCTTTGACCAGATAAAAAAAAGAAAACCAACACAGGAAAGTTAGAGAGAAGGTAAAAAGAGACTGCAATTAGAGGTAAATACCTTTCTGGGGGTTTTATTTGGTTTGGTTTGGGGTTTGGGGGATTTTTTTTTTTTTAATTATTATTTGGCTGTCATGTTACATTCCAGAAATCACAGTTCAAAATTTAGTTTACAGAGCAGGTCAGAGTCTGATGAAATGGTGTGGCAGCATCATTCATTGTGTGAGGAAACCTCACTGTAGGTATCTGTTTCCTTTCCCTGGAGTGGCAGTGCCTGAATATCAATACTTGCCCTCCCAGATTTTTGGCAGAGTGCAGGGAGGGTGTCTTTAAAAGGCATGGAGAAAACTTCCTTCTGTCTTTCTAAAAAGAGAAAGCAAGAGCTGATGGGTTGCAGAGAAGCACAACCCAGGAGCAAATTACCCATCAGTGGAGGAAGGAGCTCAAGCCAGTCCTGAACTGCAGAGCTCTTGTTATGACCTTGCTGGCTGCTTGTATCAGTCATATAAAACAAGATATTAAATTATTGAAAGTGAAGAGTTAACACTGTCCATCACAGACTGCAGCAGGAGATTAAACCACTTTCTAGCTGGAAAGTGCCTTTTGCCCTGCCCTGGCAGTGACAGGCACTGGGGTTCTCACAGGGAACCAGTTTTCTTGGAAATTCCACCTTTGTGAGGTAAGGTACTGCAGAAGGAGAGGGGTGTGAAAATAGAGCTCAGGTAGTTCTGTAAATTTAATTATCGGGAAGAGATGTGATTAAATGGCTAAACCATGGGGACTCTAAGGGAAATGATGGAGAGATAAACAGAGAAGGAACAGCATTATTACAAAGGGGGTGTAATCAATACAGTTTGGATTTTATTACATCAAGGTAAGGAATATTGCTGTGTCCCAGAGGGATGGTACTGGAAAGCATCTAGTCAGAAAAGAAAGCTCACTTGTTACTTAAACTGCACATACTGCAACTAAACAGGTGAAGTGATCCATGGAGGGAGGAACAGGGATATATAACAAAAGTGGGATTATATTTTTATTAAATGAATCAGTAAGGCCACGACTGAAATATTGCCTTTTTTTTTGGTGTCTATTCGAATTGGTGCTGAAAAGGGTTTCAAAAGCATTTGACTTTCATTAGATAGAGACGTGAGAAGCATCGATATGTTTGCCAGAGAGAAGGGAATTTTGCTGTCTGCTGTCAACAGAGGGATGAAAAGTTTCAGTTCCAGACAGGTGAAACATCAAAACTTGAAACTTGAATGTTATTTTGCCAAGGAATTGCTTATCAGTATTTGTGTTAATCCCCCCTCCCCTGTAGGAGCAGACATGCCATCTTTAACAGCTGCAGGGAGGGATGTCCTTTCCTGATGTAAAAATGGGATTAGCTTGGCATAACAGCAACTCCTGACCTGAAGTAGTGAGGATAAATGAGCTGAAAGGAAGGTGTAAATACCTGAATTAAGGACTTGAAGGACCAGGACATCTTTTCTCTCCTTTTCCCTGTTCCTTCCTGGCAAGTGGCTTCCCACTAAATACCTGAGAGGGTTTTCCTGCTGCAGCCAGGGGTGGTGGAGTCGCTCCCGTGGCCCATCCCAGTGTTCCCAGGGATGGGCAGGAGGGAGCCCCATCCTCTGCCTGTGCCTGTGCTCCAGAACTCGCCTTGGCTCTGCAGCCACCAGCTTCTCTCACACCACCAAAACCTGCTGGAATTCTGCCTGGCATGTTTGCACATGGCCTTATTTATACTCTTGTTTATTTTTGTGCATGCAGAAAATAATTTGCATGTAAGTGCCTGCATAGGATTTTTGTGTTGTTGTTAGGAGTATTTTTTAGTGGTTGAGATGGTTCTCTGTTTTTTTGAAGTTCAGAGAAATGTCTGATAAAAGAAAAGCAAACTGAACAAAGGAGCCAAGTACAGAAATTTACTGTTTCTTTTAAAATTCAGGACTAATAAACCCACAGTGGGCATCTCACCTGTTGTTATTTTGTCAGAAATATCCTTTATGAATGCTGCCATGTCAATATTCAGAGCAGTTGAATTAAAGAAATAAGTGTTTTGGCTCAGTGTGCAGGAGCTGTTAGTCTTTGTAACACTTAAAGGTTTTCAGACCTTGAAATCCATTGAAGGAAATGGCTTGTGTTTCTCACAGATTCGTGATGTAGCTCATTTTTCCTCGAGGGCAGAAAATACTGTCTACATTAAATCAGTTTGTTGGGGGGTGGGTTGCTGTAGCTCATTCCCTGTCTTTGCTTCCAAGAGCCACCTCTGGAAAAAAGCAGATTTTCAGGATAAAGCCTGCCAGAGTACAGATTTGCTATCAGCCACTTCGAGGTTGTGTTTCAGCATTTATTTTGAATAAATATGGGGGAGTAAAAGGTTGAGCTTGGCCTTTAGAAATAACTCTCCAAGCACCTCGTAGCACTTTCTTCCTTGCCATGTCTTGAGTTACTTGGTTGCACAGCAACACACCTCGAAAGTTGCACTTTCAAATAAAATATCAGCTCCTCTGCTTATTTCTTTCTTATTGTCACATTACTTCATTGATTTAAACGTGCAGCACGGTGGTGTGGATGGTTTTCCATACTCCATACACCACTTGTATGGAAAATGTCAGTGTTGGTTGTACTAATTCCCTGGGGTATGTAGAGGGAGGAAGAATACTCTTCCCAAATAATACATCTTGGTTACCCCATTACAGCTCTATTCCCCTAATGACCCTTTTTTATCGGGAATATTTCAGACTCAGCGTAGGAGTTGCTTTGTGAAGTGTCACAGAGTTCCAAGGAATACTGAAGCAAATTGAATTCTCCTATCATAAGAAGGATTTAATAACAAAGTATTAGTTAGGCCACGTTGGTAAAGTTCCGTAAAGATGAAAGATTTTTACACCTCTTCATTTTCCAAAAATTTGAAAAAATAACCTTTTTTTTTTTCTTTGCTCTCCTGTTGGCTCCACACAAAACCTGTGCTGTGATTCTGCAGGATATTGGCTTTTCTCTGTCCCATTTCGAATGACCCCTTTTGAGTATCGCTCCTTATGCAGGGATGTGGTGGAGCTGGGGACCATGAGAAAGGAACAAAGAGATTTTTAGAGTCCTTGGTGCCAAACCCAACCCTTTCAGCCGACTTTAAAGCCTGGGGGGCAGAGTGGGTGCTGTCAATGTGGCCGTGGGCTGATGTGTTTGCCAGAGAAGAAGAGGACAAGGTGGTGGATCCTGCTTTCCCAACCCCATTTTTAATGTCTGGTTTACTGTGGCCTTTTCCCTTTCTCCTCAGTGTGGAGCTCAGCCTGGAGGTAATTTTACTGCATGCAGCAGATTGACAAAATAATTCTGCTGCACAGCACGGTAAGACATAAAAAGTGCCTTTTCAAAAATACAATAAGCAAAGAAAAGGTGTTTGTTTAGGAAAAAAAAAATAAAGGAGGGGTAATAGGAGTAGAGAGGTAATCCTGTTGCTTTAAGGTAGCTTTTAAAAATAGAAGTAGTAAGTTATTGCTTCAGCTTTTACCACACTAAACATATAATTGTGAGCTGATTGTGGTGAATTCCTCGCTCGACAGCCCCCATCGATGGAAGTTTGAAGGACAGGGCCTGACATCTGGAAGCCAGCAGCAGCTCAGGATTTTATTAAGCAGCACTGCCAAATAAAATCCAAGCACTGCAATAAATGATTTAAAAATGAAGATTGGCTGTGGGGCAGCATCTCAAAGACAGAGCGAGTGAGATGGAGTTCGGAGCACTGTGTGGGAGCACCAGAAGCTTTCCCCTCAACTTTGGAGCCTGAGGGGGACATGGTGGATATGGACGTGGGTTTCTGTGGTGGTTGGAGTGCTCAGGAGTTGGAAGATTCGACTGGAATAGACAGAGAAGCTGCACAATTGCTGTCAGTGTGCCTGGCTTATGTTTATTGGAAAGGTTATGGCCGAGGGATGGTCGGTGTTGTGTATTACAGAGCTAACCCAAGGTTTATAGAATATGATTTTCCGTCTGTGAAGAAGATTATGAGAGAAGAGAGTGACCTTATCACACAGAGCAGAAACCTGCCCTCTTCCACAGGCTGCAACTGGACATATTTATTTCCAGCATTCACCCCGTGGACAGAGGCAGTCGAGTGCGGTCGATGCTGTGACAGTCGGGTCTGGCTGCAACTGGGTGACAAGTGTCAGGGCAGGGAGGGGACACAGAGCTGACCCACATGGGAGCCAGCAGCCATCCCAGGAGCCAGGGGCAGCATCCCGAGGGACACTGGGATCTGGCAGCGCAGAAGAACGAGCGCTTTCCCCTTCTGCACACTGGTGACCTCCACACTTTTCAGGGCACATCGCTGCCTTTCAGTGCTGAGCAGGAGATTGCCCATCCAGCGGCAATAAAATGAACTCCTCTGAATTCAGAAAGCAGTGATTAACAGCTCCTTCTTAGTCTTTGTGTCTAGAAATAACCCAGAACATCACAACGCAAAGTTCAAGGAAGTAGAAGAAGTGATATGCTAAACAAAATCCCAAGCTTTCATTTTTTGAACAGGTTTTTGATACAGCTCAGCTTGATACAACCTGCTATTTACCAGCCTGGCCTTTAATATTGGATCTGCTTCCCAATTATGCTTCAATTCATACACCAGTTGCAGAGGGCGTGTGTGGGTGTACGTGCGAGAGAGGGAGATTGATTTTGTTCTTTAAAAATGTGAAGTCTGCACTAACTCTGAAAACCCATCAGAATTTCTAGCACTTAAATGCCATTTCCTTTCTCAGTGTGCTACCAGCACTAAGTGATGTTCACGACAACTCCCTGGCAAGTGGAGGAATGCATGCTGGTTTTCAGAAGGAGAATATTAATACAGATATCAGTGAAAACCAGGCTGCAGATCCTTTCCACAAGTAAAGGGTTAATGTGAGAGCTCAAATTACGACTTGGAAGCAAATACGTAAGGTCTTAGCTGTGTTTTTCAGAAGCAGATGAGTGAAAATGGAATAAAGAAAGTACATTTCGGTCCTGGCTGTTGCTGTGTGTTTGAGTCGTCCCTTGTGCCTGGACAGCAGGTTTGGGTAACCCTACATGCCACCACTTTACACACAGCATCTTTATATTTCTGGTTGTTCTTCCCAGCCTTTTTCTGTGTGCTGTATTCCCGAGCCTTGACAGTGCTTTGGGAGTCACTGTATTTCATATCTGAGAAGCCCAAAGGAGTGTTGTTTTTGTCTTTCTGCAGTTCTGACTGTTCATTTCTATTTTCTGCAGGTTTGAAGACCTACCTGATCTCAGGTCAGAGGGTAAGGGAGCCCCACTGCAGCTGCTCACAAACGTTGCTTCCTGGCTTGGAGTCCACAGAGGGAGCCAGGACACAGGGAGCATCCTCAGCCGAGAACTCCAGAGACTCCACCGAGGCTCTCAAACAGGTGGAGAAACCAAAGGTGAGTTCTGATCTCAAAGACCAGCAGCACAGACCTCAAACCAGGCAAACCAGGGATGGGGAAACCTTACAGGCTTGTTTATGCACTGCTTTACATGTATATGTATGTATGTATGTAAGTATTTGTTTATATACATAGAGTGACAAAACATGGTTTGAGGGAGGAAAAAAATTACCAAGTAAAAATTCAGCTCACCAAATGACAGGCAATCCCTGAAGTAAGGTGAGCACTTTTTAAAGGTGGTTTCAAATAAGTATTTCCTTTTATATTTCAGGACTGAGAGGTCAGTGCTGCTTTTTCAATGGTCTGGATTTTATGCGGGGGAAAAAGAACATGATTTATGCAGCTACTGTAACTTTTGCGATTTTCTGCTTTTGCTACTCCTGCCATTCCTCTGTCATGCAGGTTGTGTACCTGTGAGCCTTTTTATGGGTATTTAACAGACATCCCTGCAGAAAGATAATGGGATTGTTTGTGTGGTGGGACAAAATGCTCTGAGGGGCTGTGACATTGTTATATCTGTTTGCTCTAGAAACCTGTATCTAGAGCTGAGGGCAAGGATTTGTATGGATTCAGCTCTGAGGAATGATGACACTTTGTTATGTTCACACCTCTCCCAAGATCTCTTGACAAGGAAATCTGTGAAACAATGTGTATTGCTTCAGAGCTTTGCTGTTACTCTTCATCTTCCAGCTCAGAACAGATTTCCCAAACAACAGATGTCTATTCTCTCTTTTCACTCGTGCTAAGAATTCCTTATCCTGGGCTGCCTGAGCTGGGCACAAATGTCAGAACCAGGATCCCTGTCCTTAGACTTCAGTGTGTTCAGTCCTGACTGGATCCCTTCAACACAAGTTTGAGATTGAGCTGGTGGAGTTGATGTAGGGATGATTTTTGTGCTACTCCATTTTTACTCCTTGTTTGTTTGTTGTCTGGATCAGGAGAGCGTGAGTAGGGCCCCTTTACCCTGCCTCTGCACATGGTTTAATGTTTTGCAGTAAAGGCACTGCACTACAAGTGAGATCAGCTGCACTGTCCAAAGTCAAGTGAGCTCCTTAGAGAGCAAGCCAGGCCTGTTTAACTGCAGAAGGCAGCTGTAGCCAACTTTATCCCTCCACAAAATATGCACTGTCTGTGGTTTGACAGCATCCAAGTTGCTGGTGATACGTTTCTATTCCTTCTCCCGTGTAAGAAAGAATATATTTGGCACCCTGCAGGCACCAGCTTTCCATCTCCTTCTTACCTTTCAGCGAAAGCACCAGCAACTAAGGCAGGAAAATACATCTTAGAGTTGGTGGGGAGCTGTCCAAATGAACCTGTGAGCACTGCCCAGTGCGTGACCGTGCACGGGTCCGGGTGTGACAGTGAGGGTGGAAACTCCTTCATTTCAAGGAGTGAAGGAAGAATGTGCCAAGTGGAGCAGCATGGCTGAGCTGTCTCTGGAGCAGAAGGGAAAGAGAAGGGATGAAACAAAGCAGTGAAGCTGAGGGTGCTGTTCTGAGAGACAGTGAGGATGCCTTGGGAATGTCAGACAGCGGAGGAGGCTGTGACTGAGGACCCTGAAACAACAGTGAAGTACAGGACTGACCAAGGTTGTTATGTACAAACTTACAGTGGCACTTGTTAAAATGATCCAGGTCCAAAATGAAATCTGTTGTTAAGGATCAGCTCTGTATTTTCTAAAACATGGGGTGACTACTCTGCAGAAGGGCAGGTACAGCTGCACCACTGTCCCTGAGCAGCTGATACGTGATGTGGAGCACGTTGCTGCCCCACCATGCTTTGTTTGCTGCCTAGTCCCTGATTTTCTGCTCTGGGGCTGTTGCTTAGTGTTAATTGCTGTTTAGAGTATCCTCGGTTGGAAGGGACCCACAAGGATCATCCAAGTGCAGCTCCTGGCTCTTGAAGTGTTTAAGTGCTGAGTGATGGTCTGTGCAGTGCACAAGTGCCAACGTGACTATCTGAGTGAGGGAAGGAGAAGCTAAAAGAAGCTGCTAAGAGGAGCACCTCGGACAAGTGCCAGCTCGCTTTCAGCTGCCTTGGATACCCTGTTGTGCCACAGCTACTGCAGAGAGTTTGTCTATGGGTGCCTGGTTTTACTCATCACCCTGAGCCCTGCTCGTCTGGCCAGGGATTCCTTGAGTGGCCTCACAGTTCACTGACGCTGGAGTGAATTCTGGGTGACTCCAGCCCGGGTTTGCCTGTGGTCTGATAAGCATCCCTATGGTGGATGCCATGGAGTGATGGAGCAATCCTGTGAGGCTTAAAAATGTGTTCTGAGACTGTAGTTGCAGCACAGGAGTGCAGAGTGTCTTTGCCTCTCACAGCATGGCCAGGTACAGGTATTCCAGGCTCCACAGCACAAGGGTGGAGGTGCACCAGCCTTCTCTCTGCTGTTACAGTCACAGAGTCGTGGAATGGTTTGGGTTGGAAGGATATTAAAACTCATCTCATTCCACCCCCTGCCATGGGCAGGGACACCTTCCACTAGCCCAGGTTGCTCCAAGCCCCGTCCAACCTGGCCTTGGACACTTCCAGGGATGGGGCAGCCACAGCTTCCCTGGAAAACCTGTGCCAGTGTTTTACCACTCCTGTTGTAAAAATCTTCTTCTCAATATCTAATCTCAATTTACCCTCTTTCAGTTTAAATAAATATGTACATCAAAAAATGTCCGCAAAGAACGACTGCAGTTTAATCACAGATCATGCACAATTTTTGAAAAGGAGTGGGTTTCTTTTTTACAGCCTTTGGGGGTTTGTGTGCTGGTTTTTTTTAAAGCCTGCAGCTCACTGGTAGGGTCTGGAGATGATAATTTGCAAAAGAATCATGACTTATATGCGACTGTTTTAAATACAAAGCTGTAAACAGTGTCAGTGTAGGAGGAGATGACTCCAGCTCTGCAAAAGAGACTTAAGTAGGAGGGGCAAAATTACAGGCAAGATGAAATATTTTTGCTTTAAAGGGAATAAGTGGCCATATTGGATGCCAAGGATGACTTTCACATTTGGGGCTTGAACAAATGTCAAGGAAAGTCAGGAGGGAGAATGCAACAGTACTTGATCCATGAAAGGAATCATGTTTCCTCCTCTGGTGTATCTGCAGTTCATTTAACTGCAAACTACAGTAAGTGTGGATATCAATACAGTGCATGTATGTAATTAAAATGGTAAGACAGAGGCTAAAACTATAAGTAAGTCTGTAATAGCAGCTGGTTTTTGAATGAAAACGCTGTAACCTGCTTAAGCAGTTTTGGTATCAGTTTATTTTCCCTATTATCTTTAATGAAATGCCTCACTTGACAGGGAATCATAAGCTGTTGTAAAAATGTTTTAATCATTGCTTGGTATGAAAACAGAAGGTCCTTTTGCTTGTCTGGGTGTTTGCTGGAAGTGCATTAATGTTTTATTCATGGCAGTGAGGCCACAGCACACGGAGCCCTGTGAGTGCCTGCAATAGGGAAGGAACTTAATGATGTTCACTTGAACACATGGGGAAAGTCAGAGGGATTTCTGCCTCTTCCCAAGGGTCAGGCTGCTTTTCCGAGCCCTTTGTCTCCTGGTTTAACCCCGGGAGCTGAGTGTTTGAGGTGGCCTTCCTAATTTAATAGCAAGATCAAACAGGGAGTATTTTCTTTATTTATTGCTGGAGGTGTTTGGTTTTTGTTGCCGTTAACTGACTTCTGCCATGGATAAATCTATTAACTAACCCTCTAGGAGTTTAGAGGGCTTGTTAGCCCGTTGCCAATTTGTTTTTCAAGCCATCTAATAATGCCTTCCACAGAGTGGTCAAGACATTCTTGGCATTTAGTCCGAGATTATTTTTAAACACAACCATTTGAGAACCAGCTTCGTAATTTCTTCAACTGTGCTGGTATTTGTTCAAACTGTGCAGGTTCAGAAGTGGACATAAGTTGCTTTTCTGATGCCAGTTAGGAAACTCAGAGTAATTTCAGTGCACCAACCTGGACTGTGCCCCTGAGGAACAGCAGATATGATGGTCTGCTGGCTTCTGAGAAGGATCAGTGTCTTCATGAAAGCCTTTGAGAGGCATTGTGGTGAGGTGGGTCAGCAGTCACAGGGAGAGTGGGCTGGGAGGAACACCTGAAAATTAAACATTCTGGGTGATTCCATTTCAGGCGTGACACCAGAGAGAGAAAAGGGGCTTTGGGTGAAGAGTCAGTTTTGAAAAGACTTAACACCCTGGTCTCTGAAGCCGGGAGAGAACCTGAAGGCAGAAGTTGTGGGTTTGGACCAGGAGAACGACAGACTAGAGAGACTTGAACGTGCCCCTCCTGAGTCCAGAAAAAACAGCTAAAGTGAACATGGGCTGTTGAGTTTGAAACAAAAGGCCCAAAGTGCTTTCTGAAAAACTTATCAGGATGCTCAGTGGATCCCCTCCCACACATCAGCAGACCTCTGGTGAGCCTGGTCGCAGTGACCATCTCCAGAGCAGGGGAGTTGCCAGGAGGGCTCAAGCACAGGGTGCTCTGAGCAGGATCCTGGCAGGACTGGAGGAGAGAGCGAAGAACTTGGAAGATACAATTCTGGGGTTCATTCCCCTAAAGAAGATCACATTTTAACTCGAAGGAATTAGCTTGTTTTAAAAGCTCAAGTGCAACATTTCACGTTGCTTCCAAAGTGCACAACCTGGAACTAGTACAAATCCGATGGGTTTGCTTTCCGTGTTCCCTGTGACATTTGCTGAGCGTTTGGCTTCAACAACATACAACAGCCTGAGCTCCACTCTCCTGCCTTAGAGCTCTGTATGAAAAAGTGTTTCCCTTCCTTAGTTTCAGATTTGTTGCTTTCCATTTCCCTGTACTGCTCATAATGCATCACACTGTTTCGTGCTTTTTCTGGATTTTGCTGCATTTTGTGCTAAGTCTTCACTCCTAATGCCATTCAGGTCCCTTTGCAGGCAGTTTTTACACAAGAAAATTGCACTTCACCTACTAAAGAGCATTTTACTCCTCTCGGGGAGGTCCTGTGCTAGTATGCAGCGATTACAGTATATCTGTGATCTTGCACTAGTGAAGCTTTCCTGGGTTAGATTTAGCTCCAGTGAACAGCAAATCTGTGATTTATTTTTGAAACGGTGCATTCTGTTCCAGTCAAGTTTTGCTCCCTGCTTCCCATTCTGTAGCTTTGTTTATCTTTTAACCATGCTGCAAGTATACAAGTGGACCGAATTACAAATTGCATAATACTACAAGGACACCAGAACATTCCTGGCTAAAATTTTTTTGTCTCATTGCAGCCTTGCCCTTCATGTAGTACCACCCTTGCTCCCCACTGCGATGTCAGCATAGAGGAAGGAGCTATCCAAAATGGTTGTCAGGATGAGCATAAAAACAGTACAAAGGTAATTTAAGTATTTCTCACTCCCCTTCTTTTCCCTTATTTCTCTGCTTCCCTCATCTTTCTCATTTTTGCTCCGCTGTTCCTTTATTCAAGCTCTTGAGCAGCAGAACGGATTTTGATTTTGAGCAGTTGTGTTCTAAAATTTAGTTCAAGTCCCCCGCCTCAATTTTCAGAATTTTTAGTAGTTTTATGGGCTCAGATTGATACTGAGAAGGACCTAAAATTTGGACTCTTTCAGTTACACTGAGGCTACTCAGAAGGCACAAACAGCACTGCCAGGCTCTCCATCCCTTACCCCAGTGGGCTGTGTCACATCACCACGAGTGATGTGTCTTGCCAATGTCTCCTGCATTGCAGCTCTAAGTCATTCCTGTTCATGCACAGCTGAAATTTTCAGCCTTCACTCACTTTGCACCCTTTTCTGACCAACAGATACAGCACCTTACATGTTCCTCGTGCTGCTGCCATGATTGCTTTCCTGAAGCCACCCACTTCTTCCTCTGCCTTTCCACACGTTGCCTGTTTGTTGTCTTGTTCGTGGCCTTCACAGCCCCTGCTCTGCCTGTCACCTCTCCTTCCTGAACATTAAGCTCCTGCCTAAATGCAGACTGGGGACCAGTGCTCATCACCTGGCTGTTATGTATTCAAATAAGTTTAATGCTTTCCCTCCTCGGGGCGAATCACTTCATAAACACACTCTGAGACAAGTCTTGTTCTTCACGTCTGGCTTACAACTCTTCTTGCCTATAAAGGTGGTTGAAAACCTTGCCAGCACTTACTCCACTGCTCAGCCACTGCATTACTCTGTGTTTGTCTCTCTGCTCTCTGTCTGTACTTGACCTGTTGTCTCATGCCTAAAGGGTAAGCTCAGAAGCAAGGCCTGCCTTACTGGGCTGTAGGGGTGTGTTACACAGCAGTTCTGTGCCAGGAGTCCCAGGAAACAGCCTAAGAAAAGAGTCAAATAATAATCCCTTCAACTCTGAGGGAGGTGGAGCAGAGTGGCCAACACGTACTGCTCTCAAACCAGCACGAGATCTTTAAGACAAAAACCCTGGGAGATCTGCAGGTGGGCAGGAGATGTTTCTTCTCCACGCTGCCTCTGCCCACGTGCCAGGGATCTCCAGGATCCAACTGCAAACAGAGATTGTCCTCAGGTACCGACTGCCTGGTGTCAGGCGATGTCTTCATTGGAATTATCCTTTAAGTTCTTTCCTCCTGCAGCTGTACTGGCTTCATGTGTGTGAATCAGCCAGTCATCTGACCCTGCTTGGAGGAGGTCTGTGCAGAGCAGAGGAAAAGGGCTGTAATTTCGCTGGAAGAAACATGTTAGTGGAGATCAAACTGCACGTCCTCCTTGGATTTGGTTTGGTTATTACTCAGCCAAAAATTGGAGCTGTTACGTGGCTGTCCAGTAAGTCTGGGATGCCTTTTTAACTGAGAGCCTTAAGAACAGCCACATACACAAAGTTACTGTGGCATTTGATTTCCAAATCTTCCTTGAAGTTTCAGGTCTCTTGGGAAAAGGAGCCGTAAGCTCCCTCTACCCATCTCTGGAGTCTGTTCCCTTCCCATGCCACATGCTGCCCTCATGTCCCCTGCCTTTTGGGAATGTTACTGATGTTTGACCACATCCTTGGACCTCTGTGGGTCCCAACAGCCTCTGGAGCTTCCCTGTCTTTTGATGAGAGGAAACGCTCACATCGAGTCTCTGAGTTCTCAAGCAAACCCTGTTGCCTTCAGAAGCCACAGTAACACTGGAGCTAACAACATTTAATAAATAGGGATTTTCTCCTACACAAACAGTTTCACACTCTAATCCCTGCCTGTAAAGATTAACAGAGTGGAGACAGCACAGGGAAACCTTGAGCTGACTGAAGGAAAGAATTTTCTTGGGGATTTGAGCCTTTGCCAAGGAGCTAAAGAGAAAGTCCATGCTGACCTTCTTTGAAGGAGCAGAAATTTTTACTGCATTTTTCAGATGATCTTAAAGAACAGCAGGGAGAGCAGACAGTGCACAGGAGTCCAGATCTTTTACTTGAGCTGATCATAGCGAAAACTGTGTTCTCTCAGTTACTGCTTCTCAAGTAACAAGTGGCTGCAGGGGTGAGGAAGAGGAGAAAGACACTTTATTATGAAAAAAAAGATGGTAACTATGACCTTCAGCTTTTCTTTAGGCCTCAGGTTGTTCTGGGAAGTGCTCTGAGCAAATATAATCTTTAGCATAAATATAAAAAGGCCCCCACCAAACAAAGAAAACCCTTCACTAGCAGCTTGTTGGTCAGTTCTCTTTGGTTTCCCTTTGTTAGTTCTCCTTATCTCCAAACCTGGCTCTGCAGGATGCCTTGTGCTCCATAGCCCTGTTCCCTCTGAGCAGGCCGGATAACCTGGTAGGGATGCAGGAGGACTTGCTTGGAAGCTGCTGAATGTTTTCCCTTAGAAAGAAAGAACATGGTGACCTTTTATGTGAGAAGTCCTCATGCCTCTTGCTTACAGGGGAGTGTCCCTCTGTCCCAGGCAGCACCTCTCTGTCCAAGAGGGCTCTTGGTCTGCCCCTGCTGGGATATGTGTGGCTGAAATCACCTTTCTCTCCTGGTTATTATGGTCTGTAGCAAAGCATTGGCAGCACACCAAGGAAACTACCCAATTTCCTATTCCTTCCTCAGCTGCTGTCGCTGCGCAGTGAACACCTGCAAGCTGCCAAAACAACTGTTGTGAGGGCTAGAAGGGACTAGACTGGGAATCCTTCCATCTCCTGGCTCCCAGCTCTCGGGCTCACACCTCCGCTGGGGCAGCCCAAGGATCCCGCCGTCCCCCTGGGAGCGAGGAAGGGGAAGCACAACCCACCTCCCTCCTGCTTTTCCTGTCGCTCCAGGGAACCATTCCAACACACCTTGTTATGGCTTTAGCTCTTGAGGTCTTGGCTGTGACAGGGAGCCAAGCCTGAGTGGTTCCTGACTCCTCCCTGCGTGAGGTTCTCCTGCTGCTCCGTTAGCTTTGCATCTCCCCTGGTTGTGCCTGCACCTTTCACTTCACCTGTCTGTGTTCATGTGCCTTGTTTGCTTCACAGGATAGATCACACAAGGAAATTCAATTAATTTTGCATGGGCAGCCAGCAACCAGATATTTTTTAACTTTAACTAAGTTGATTTTACAATGTCAGTAACATATTTCAGCGTGTGGTTGGGGTGGTGATGATATTTATGGTATTTATTTATGGTCACTGCGGTGGCATCCAAGAATAGTCTTCTGGAGGAGCTTGTCAGAGCTGTACAGGCAGGAATGGAGAAGCTTCTGTCATGAGTGGGCTTCAGGATGAGGATAAATGCTGCATGATAAGTGATAAGACGTGGAGGGGGGAGATGAACATTCAAATATGCTAAGTTTGCTCTGTGTTTGCATTTGAAAATGATCCTGACTAACTGCAGTTCATTTTCATTCTAACCACACTTAATTATCTAATTCTTTTGGAATTGCTTCAGTGCATATTGGTCTAGGTCAAACAAAATGTAAAAGAAGGAACTCCAGGCTTCATGAAAATAGAACGATTTTTGGTTAGAAGTAATTTGTGTTCTCAAATGAAAGCAGAATTGGTGATGCTGTACCTAAGCCATGTTGCAGGCTGTGTCAGAATTAACAGTGCAGTCTTAATTAATACAAAGGCAGAAGAAAACCAGAAAGAAGAAGTATGCCTTAGTCAGTGAAGAAAATGCAGTTTAATTTGTAGGATTTTTTTTTTTTTGGTAGGATGATGAGATGTACAAAAGGGCTGTTCCCACAGGTAGGAGAGAGGAGAAAGCTCTGGGAAAGCAGCAGGGCTGTAGTGGTCAGGAAGGATCAGCAAGGGCTGAGTTGTCTCATGATCTGTGGAAAGTCAGCACAGTTGATGTGCGTATTTAAAAAGCTTTTTAGGGGAATCTGAACCTTAAGACAAGGGAATGAAATTTGGGCCTGTGGTTGGTTGTCATTGCATGTGTGAAAATGTACATTGTTTCCTGCTCCTTGGAAAGTTGGTACAGAAAAAGCAAGAAGACACCTAAACAGGGATGTGCCTGCAGAACGTGGAGGAGATACATCCAGAGGAGATGTGGGTGGGTTCAGGGCAGGTGGAGTTTGGTCTTTGACGTGGTCAGGTCAGAACTCAATGTGTTGAGGAAGAGCTTCTTCCAGCTTTTGCTCCTTGGAATCTCATCTGTTTGCCCTCTCAACCGCTAACATTCCCTCTGTATGTTTTCCTTTCTGCCACCCAGGCTCCAGGAGGACACAGTCCCAAGACTCAGAATGGACTTTTGAGTCCTCCACAGGAGGAAAAGCTCAGCAACAGTCAAACCTCTCTGTATGAAATGCTGCAAGAGAAAGGCCGGTGGGGCGGGGTGAGCCTGGATCAGTCAGCTCTCCTCCCTCTGAGGTTCAAAAATATCCGAGAAAAGACAGATGCTCACTTTGTGGATGTGATTAAAGAGGACAGGTAAGGAAAATGGAGTGTAAAATCTTGTAAAGGTGAAAAGGCAGTACCAGGGTCCCGTATCTTTAGTCTTCATTTGTGTGCTTTTTTGTCTAATTACTGTTAACATACAACATGTTCTACGTTTCCTGATTTTAGTCTTAATTCTGCTAAAACCACAGTAGGAATTTGATATCAGAAACATTCTGTTTAGAAATATGTAAAGCCAGTTTTTTCATCGCTTCCATGGTGAACAGTCCTCCTTCGGTCGAACCTTGGGAAAGGAAATTGCTCTTTAAATCACTTGTCACGAAGTTCAGCTCTATCTTGACAATCAAACGTCGTCTAAATGCACGTAGTTTGTACCTTCCTCTGCAATTTAAAGTGTAACATAAAATCTGAACCACGAAACTCACATTTTTGTATAGCAGAAGAACAACAGCTGATAACATTGTGTGACTAACACCTAGAAATCATGCTGGGCTTGGAAACGGAATTAATAGGAGAGAATTCTCATGGAACTGCTACCTCCTTACATATTGTAAAGTTGGTTTCTCACTCCGTTTCAAGCAAAGAAAAATGATTTTGGGCAGAGGAAATGTTGTCCAAAATTCAGTAGTGTGGGATTTTTATAAACACAAAATGATATATCCCCTGTTATGACTGGAGCAACTAAACAGATAACTTGAGTTTGTTATTATCTATGGCTATTCTTGTTTTTGTTTTTGTTTCACTGCTTGCACTCAAATTGAGGGTGTTTTGTCTAAATATCCTTGAAACTGCTGTGTGCTTGTATGGACTCTGGGCTGCTTGGAACAGGGACACATCACCTGGACTGGAAACATAACTAAGGCGGGGAGAGGTGAGAGCAAACGACAGGAGTTCCTCTTCAATCTCTTATCCAGATTTTCTCAGTTTACCTTTCTCCTGTGCTCAAATTCAGTTAAAACTTAGGTTCCTTTATTGTTTTTCTCTGTGTGTGTTCTGTCACCGGTGGCTGAGAATTGGTGTTTAGCTGATATTTTCAAATATTAGGAGACAGTCAGATCGGGAAAGTCCCAGTGTTGGCAGAAATCAGCAAGAACAAACAGGGTTGTTGTTTAAAATGTAACCAGCACACTGCAAACTTTAACTTATAGAAGTAGCTTAATTTATGCCCTTGGTCTGCTGAAGATACTTCGCTCAAGCTCTTGTGTTCCCGGTGCTTTCCTCCCGCACTCCCAACATGGATAATTCTCCCTGATTCGGAAAAAAGGAAGAAGCAGGACTGTGATTTGAGATCAGTCAAAGCCTGGCTCTTTTTTGGTCTCAATTAAATATCATCATTACCATATTAAGTGGGCCATTTCTTGTTGCCACGGAAACTTCTCTGCCGAGTTCAGTTCATGTAAACATAACTTTCCAAAAATAATCTTCTGATTAATTAGCTCTAAGCAAAATGCTTTAAGCCTACTGGTTTACACTGATCTTTTCAACATCCCTCAATGAGAAATTATATGGAATAAGTCCTTTTAAAAGTGTTCTTGATCCCCTGCTATAAAACATAATTGTTGGTCTTGACGAATCGAGCATCTGTGGGGATCTTTGGATGTGGAATTTGAGGTGTTGTTTTACAGGAATCCCCATTTTCAGTAGGTTTTGTTGCATTGGTTTGACGTTGCTGCAAACCCAGCAGCGGCCAAGTGACCAAGCCCTGAGCACTGGGCAGCAATTTCCACAGAATTCCTATTGACAGAAAGTACTTAACCCAGATATGATGCTGAGGTGCATAAATTCATCCCACAGGCTTCCCGGAGAGCTGGGAAGGGTAAACGTGTCCTCGGGGGATTCAGGAGCCTGGACACTGCATTAGGAAGCTGCCTGGGGCTGGCTGGGAGGAAATGCTGGACACTGGTGATATTTTTCATTTCCAGTCTCTTTCTGGAGCTTTAGCTGTGTGGTTGGGAGCTTCTTTGCATGCTGAGATTTAACCTTGGAGCTGATACCTCAGCACTGCCTTTAAAATAATAATAATGGAGAAGGTCTTAGTGTGGCATGTTTGTATGAGTAATTATAGAAGCATACTTCTATGAAAAGTTATCAGTTCTTACAACTTGTTTCTCTATATTTGACAAACAGGGTATGATTTGAGCTTTGAGCCTGGCTTCACTACAGTCACTATAAAAATACCATTCATTGTAATCTGCACATTACTGTGTGTATTTTAAAAGAAAACTGTATTGTAAGAGTACAGAATGTTTGAACTTAATTTCATTGGGAATATCCTCAAAGGATTCTCGGGTTTGGGATTTTTGTTTCCAAGAAAAATTAGGTATTCCTTAGGTTATAGACCTGCTGAAGTACAAGAAACAGGTACTCACGAACTGATCAGGGCAGTAATTCCAGTAATCTCTTTAGACTTACAGAGCACAGTCCCAGGGATGTATGGAGCTCCCCTAGAACTGGGTTCTGTGCAGCCCTTCATCCCCTCCTTGGGTCAGCTTCCTGTTTAAATACTTTTAAAATTTGTTTGTTTCTTTCATCTCCCACTTCCCAGTGTTGCTTGATCCGGGGAACACACAAATCCCTGTGCTGGGAGGCACAGTGGCCTCCTGGGGAGCACGTTGTGTACTTGACTGTTTAGTCAAGTAAAGTGGGATCTTCCTCTTTGGGACAGACTGGGCTGACACGGAGCTGGATTGGCACCAGGAATGCTGCCTTCTCCCTCGTTCCATCCTGTTGCACCTTCTGTTTCGTGCTGCACTGGCAGCTGGATTGTTCCTCTGACATCATCCAGCACAACATCACCATCCTCTATTGAGCTTCCCGGGAGAAAGAAAGGGAATTCAACAATCTTTAAAAAAAAAAACAACCAAAAGCTTTCAAAATTCTTAATATAAGATGCTCTTAGAAACATGTAAGAGAGGGGAGGAACGAAGACAAGGAATAATGACAGACAGAAGGGCGACTCAAGTGAATGTGTCCTGTCATTCTTTCAGGGCATCCTGATGTTCTTAATATATTGGCCAAGGCCAAGGTTATAAAGTATCAGCCATATTCATGTTTAGAGTCGTTTGTCTTCCCTGGCATCAGTCTAAGAATCTGTGGTTGGTTGGTCTTGCATTTCAATTAAAAAAAGTGCTTCCCACGTGCAATTGTGTGCCGGGGAGCTTGTACTTCCAGAAAAACCCTGTGCCAAGAGTTCGGCAAAATTAAACAGAAACAAAACCCATAACCAGCTTCCCCCAAAAAGAGGCTCTGTAGGATCTTTCAGCTTCTTCATCTGCTGAGAGTTTGTCCTCATGTGCATCTTTAAGTCAAATCCTTTCAGCTCTCTGACACCTGCTCAAGAAAGAAAAAAGAGGGGTCGCAGATCAAGTGCCAGAGCTGTCTTTAAGAAACTTCACTCATAAACCTCTTACAACTAATGCAAAACTCAACTTTCTATTTTTCCTCCAGAGAATCAGAAATATAAACAACTTTTTAATGATTGAAGCCTCTTCTATGTTGTTTATTTTGATTTTTTTCTGCACCTGACACTGGAAGAGAAGGTGAAGGAGGGCATAAACACCCTCTGGTAGATGCTGCTTCTGGGTCCCTCAGCCCTTCTGAGCTGGTGTCATTATTTGTCACTGGCTTTGTTGATGATTCTGGTCATTTTAAATCTTCTGTTTGAACAGTAAATCTAAGCTCTCTGTCTCCTCAGGTTCCATTTCTTTGCAGCCCAGATTCTTAAGGGAGTGTTTTACCAGTCGAGTTACTGAGTCATTTTAGTGTCTGAAATAACAAGAAACTGCTGTTTTCTAAAAGGGACAATGGTTTTTTTCCCCTAACAATTTGTCACCTTTGTCATCCTTGGCTTGCTTTGAGCAGTAGAATTCCACCCAAGGCACAAATATCCATCAGCCACGTGTCTCCTGAGGCTGTGCCTCTGTAGCAGCAATTAACCTTTACTGTTTGCTGGCTTATATTGCAATTATCTGGAGTCATCTGGAGTGAGAGCTGTTAAGTTTCTTGAAGGACTTGTTAGTCTCTTCCTGAAAGTATAAAAGTTTGCTTTGTCATTTTTTTGGTGGAATATTTCCTTTGACTGAGTGAGTGTTGTGACTAAGGGGGTACTTTGGTGATCAAGAGCAGAGAAAAGCCAAAGGAACTTCAAAGCCAAGGTCCAGCATCCCTAGAAACAGCAACCACAGACCAGGGGGGATCTGAAAGAGGTACAGCTGAACAAACTGATGTTTATATTGTCTTTTTTTTTTTTTAGCCTCATGAAAGATTATTTCTTTAAACCACCTATTAACAAGCTGAGCCTGAACTTCCTGGATCAGGATTTGGAGATGACCTACAGGACGAGCTACCAGGAAGAGGTGTGTTTCTCCTGGCATTGGTTTCCTTCTGTAATCCATCTGAGCTACTTTCTGTCGTTTTCTGGGGGTTTTTTCAACACATCTCGTTGTAGTTGATGACAAGGGTCATGAAATGTCAAATGTGATTTACTGCTGGTATTGCTGCCTCTGCAAACAGTCTCCTTTCAGTTTGTCACAGAATCACAAACTGGTCTGGGTTGGAAGGGACCTTAAAGCTCATCTTTTTTCACCTCCTGCCATGGGTCTCCCTGGAGCCTTCTCTTCTCCAGGTGAACACCCCCAACTCTCCCAGCCTGGCTCCAGAGCAGGGGGGCTCCAGCCCTTGGAGCATCAACATACCCTGTACCCCCAATCTAGTCTTACATTTGGGCTAGAAATCCATTTTCACAGTCCACCAAGGTTCACTAATTACTTCTCACCTGCCTTTTCTCCGTGCTCAGGTTAATGTTTTAAGGCTCTACGTTGGCCAGAGAACCATGTTGAGATGGAAGTAAAGGAGCCTTCTCATCAAATATCCCAGCTTTGAGAATGGCAACTTTGAATTTGATTTTTTTTCAAGTCACAGCCCCATGGTTACCCCCTGTGGAACCTAATCCCGTGCTGAACTCAAATGCCCTAATTCCATAAGTGTGCTGCATTCAGAAACCCCGTGGAATTGTAAAGAGCAGTGAGTAAGTTGTGAGGAACTCGGTACTCTCTTCAGGATTCTGCACTGAGTGTATCAAGTCCTCAATTCCCTCGAGGGCTAATAATATCACAGGCTTTCCATGTCAGTGGATATCCCTGCCTGGCTGATAGGAACTGGCATTTACATAAAGTGACATTAGGTGTCATTTAGAACTGAGGCTGCATTTTCACCAGGAGCTGAAAAACTGCTGCCAGAAGAAGGCAATTGCTCTGCTCTGTCCTTCCCGTTCCTCCTCCTCCCTGCTCCTCCTAATGGCTCTGGTGCTTACCGGCCTTCCCCGCTGTGAGCAGCTCATTTACTGGCCCAGCATAAAATATTCATGGTTTGTTTTTCTGTCTGGAACTCTTTCTTTTCCCATCCCTCTGTTTTCTGCCTCGTGGAACCAGCAGCTCTCGGAGGGGTTGGCAAATGCCAGAGCCAGCCCAAGATGCCAGAGCCAGCCCAAGATAAGCCTGGCAGCAGGAAGGGGAATGTGCCCTTCCCTTCCAGCAGTGCAGAGCTGTTGGTTTGGCTCATCCAGCTGCAGAATTGCATTGGGATAAATGTAGGTGTGGGTTTCTTTTTTTCCCAGTAGTATGTCCTACATCTGAGGGCAGGTGGGATTTCTGCTTCTGCTGCTCATTGTTTTCAGTTCTGGGCAGCATTGTCATGTTCTCCCTGGCAGTAGCCCCTGTTTGCTTGTTTTCTAATACTTCCAGGTGAGACCTAACTTAATTTGTTTTTGCCAAGGGAAAGCCCAGTTGTGTTGCAGTTCAGTCTGTTCACTTTGTTCACTCCATACTCATCCTTCAGCAAAATAGTCTAGTGGTATCTGCATAAAGCTCCTGTAGCAACAACAGGGAGAAGTTTCCCCTGGCATACTGGTTTATTTGCAGATATAAAATAAAATTTGCAAACTATACAGAAAATAGTAAATCAAGTTGTTTCCAATGGAAAGATTGGAAAGAGAAATGAAGTAGTAATAATCAAATATATAGAGATTGACCTATTAATGTGGATAGGTAGGGAATTCCTAGAAGGAGCACCAATGAGATCTGTGCATTTTGTTAGTAGTAAGCTATTAATTTGAAAATCATTATATAAATCTCCCTGGAAATGGGAATCTTCACTCTCTAATAGTAACTCTGCAGCACTGGGGCAAAAACTTTTTAAAGCCTTAATATTAGCAGAGTACTGGTCTGAAACAGCAACAAAATCTTCTCTTGGAGAGTGAAAAGAGTTGTCAGCACTCCTAGTTCTCTAATTGCCTGGCCATCAACCGCTGCTGAAAGTAACTTCCAGCACCCCTGAATTCCCCTCTAATTACACAGTGCCAGCTGCATGCTCGGGTTGTGATCCCTCTCCAGAGTCAGCTCTGCTTCCCAGGAGCTTGCTTAGCCTGTTCTTGTTTGGAAATGAAGGCACTACTTAGCACTGTCAGAGCATCTTTAACACTGTCACCTGGGGATACAGTGCTGCTTCCCTTAATTCAATTGGTGGGACTTGGTGTGTGAGCAGCATTCTGCTGCTGTTCAGCTTAAAAGGTAATTTTGGCACTGAAGTGATGCTGGCTGAATTTATTGGGTTGCAGAGAGGTACAAATGAGGGACAGGTTTGTTTCCCAATATTGCTGAGTGCAGGAAGTGTTCTGAGGAGCAAAGGAAACTTCCAGATTAAACCAGAGCCCTCCAACTGGGTGCCTTCATGTTGACATTGATAACATAATTTCTGTTTTTCTTTGGAACTTGCTTTCTGTGGTCCCTTGGGCAGATAAAGACAGTCCCAAAACTGGGCTCACCTGAGTAAGCCAGGATGTGGAGCTCATGATCTAGTTTTTAGCTGGACTGTCCACAGTAGCACAAGCACAGCTGCACAAGCACTGGGCCAGGACAAGATGGGATGGGAATGTGTGGTGAGGGGTTATGGAAGAGCAGGACTTGGTGTCCTGGGATCTGATCAATTTGGATTACACACAGTCCCAGTGGCTGCTTTTAATGGTCTGAAAGGGAGATGTGAACCCTTCCACAGGAGCTGTTACTGTGGGGAGGCGTTTGGAGGGTTTTCTTAAAGACCCATTGAAGCTAAAAAGTAAAATCTGTTATTATTTTAAATTGAAATCATTGCAGAAAATGTCTCACAGCTTTATCTGCTAGTAATTATATTCGTGTTTCTTTGCACAGAATAGTCAATTTTCTTTTTATTTTATTTCTGTATCATAATAATGTGTAAAAATCACCTCAGTCCTGGGGGCTGTGCTGCCAATGCTTTTTTTCAACAGTCTTCTCAGAGAACTGTGACAGCCATGGCACCACCTCTTCTGCTTCTTGTTTCCGAACATTCCTTACATTGGATTAACGAAGTGGCCAAAACTTCTTTATTCCCCAACTTGTTGTTTCGAGCTGCTGTTTATCACCCAGTTGAATTCAACAGAGTGGCATTTATTCACGTCCAACCCTTCCCTCAATGCCTGTATTCCACACAGGTCATGAAGAATGCTCCAGTGAAGACGTTTGCCAGCGCTACCTTCAGCTCGCTCCTGGACGTGTTCCTGTCCACCACAGTCTTCCTCATCCTCTCCATCACCTGTTTCCTGAAGCACGGAATGGTGGCGTCCCCTCCGCCCCCCGCCGCCGTCGCCGTGTTCGTCGTCGCCATCCTGCTGGAAGTGCTGTCCCTTGTCGTCTCCATTAGGTAAATTACGAGTGACGGAGCCTGGGAATAGCAGGGGGAGCTGAGGTGGTGGCTGGCTCGGGAACATTTTGTTGGAGGTGGTGGCTGACTCGGGAACATTTTGTTTGAGGTGGTGGCTGGCTCGGGAACATTTTGTTTGACAGCCCCCCAGGAAAGCGCTTGGACGGTCTGTGATGTTCGAAGAGCGGCGTCGGTGCAGCCAAGGGTGGCGGCAGATCTTGTGCAGAGAGAGCTCTGGCTGCAGGGGTTGCAGGAGAAGTGTGGCTCTGATGGAGGCCACTTAGGGAAGCGGGATCTGCACACCATGCCTGCGCCTCTTACTGTTCCTTGGGATGCCCCATGAGCCTCCCCTCACAGGGCCATCAGAATCCAAACAGAAAACTTTTGTCTGTCGTTCAAACAAACCCACCCAAAAAATTGCTAGATAAAAATACACCGTTCTGGGGTTAAAACTGTGAAACCATGTATCAGAGGTGCAAAGAGCAGTCCTTCTCTCAATGGAAAAAAAGAAGAAAAATTGCTAAAGTCTCATTGCATCTGTCCAGTAATAGTTTGTTTTTAAAGTTTCGTGGATTAATGTTGTAAGAGCTTGTGTTTTCTGTCTGACATGTAACTGGAGGTCAGCATTTCCCTGGGTTCAGGGCTGTGGGATAGGCACTGCTGCTGAAGGGAAGGGGGCACTGGTTTGTCTCTGCAGAAGGAGTGGTACTTTGCAGTGCCAGCCCCACACAGCAGCAAAGAATCCTCAGTCCTTGAATCCTTGTCGTGCCCCTCAGCCTCTCCTGTCCCCTTGGAGGGGAAGGCTTGGCTGTTTAACAGTGACTCCACATTCCCCATTTGTACCCAGTCACCCACAGGACGTGTCCTGGGCTTTGAGGACACCTGCAGGCCTTACTCCTGTGGTAACTCCTCAGTGAGCAGTTCCTCTGGAACGTGGGGTTCCAGGGGTTACTCACACATCCAGGTGGAGCAACCAGCAGTTGTCCGTGTGTTCAGTGTTCATGCTCTCCTGGGTGTGTTGTCTGATCTGTGCAGATACCCCGTGTAACCTGTAATTAACCCAGATGATGGACCTATTAATAAGTTGTTTGTTTGTGTGTACGTGTGAGAGCGAGTTCACTGTGCCCTCCTCAGCCCCGTTTTCCCGGCGCTTCCCTTGACACAGGAGTGTGATAAGGGTGCTGTGTGGAAACCTGTGTCCTCACTTATAGTTCTGCAAATCTGTCAGGAATGTGTAAGTCAAAATGCTTCTGTAATTACAAGTTGGAAGCAATTCTACTGCTGTTTCAAGAGAAACAAGAGATTACAGTGTGCACTCTGATTTTGACTTTACAAGGTCAAGGTAAAAAATACTGGATTAGTGCTTTAGCCACTGAAGGAAGTTTGTATCCCAATGAGCATATAAATGTATGTGTGTTACATCAAAGCTGGCACACAGAGTGGAGAGAGGTCATGTGTGAACAGTGGAAATGCTTTTACAGATAGTATTTCTTAGTGGGGGTATTTGATTGTTGCGATTTGAATCATTTTTAGAAAACCTAGAAATTCAGAAGGTGTTAAGAGCTGTACTGGGACATGGTTGAACTGCAGGGCTGTCGTTGTAGTGTATCCTAAAATGGATTAACTCATGTTCTGTCCTCTCTCTTGCATCAGAAATGCATTGTCCCCTTTGCAGAAGTCTCTGCACGCTGGTTTGGGTGGGGGAGAAGTTGTTTTGGCACTTCAGCGTGCCCAGGCAGCTCTGCCATCTCACCAGCAGCAGGTGGTCTGGGTTTGGTGGCCATGAACTTGTTCAGCTGTGAACAGCTCAACACCCACTTTGCTGAAGAGCTACTTTCTGCTATCCAGATTATTTGGAGAAAAGTTGTGTTCACTCACTTTTCAGGTGAATTCTTGCTTCGTTTTAGTATTTTTCAATTCACTGTTTTTCCCACTTGTTTTCCCAATGCTACATTGCATTTGCCTTTCCTTGTTTTGTCTGTTTATAAAAATTATTGCTATAATCTTAGAAATATTTATAGGTAGGTACATAAGGTTTTATTGCAGTCCTGTTCTATAATTGGTGGTTTATGGTTTTCTTAAGGAGAAGGAAAATTGTTGTTTTCAGTCTGTCTATATAGTCAAGAACTGGCAAAGTAGTTTTGCCTTCCTGAGCCGTGTGTGGCTGTGCAGGGGTTTGGCTTCAGTGCAGCACTGTGTGGTCAACCCAGAGACCCCACAAATTCTCCTGCTTACTTTGGGAACCAGGAATTGCTGGATGGAAGAAGCACCAGCTGCCCTTTCCTGCCCTCTCTGTCAAACCAGCAGTTGAGGAGTGGGAATGTAGAAATTGAGGCCCCAGATATCTCTTGAAGTGTCTGCAAATCACTCTGTATTTTAGCACTTATATATTCTGAGTTGGAAGGGGCACAGAAGGATCACTGATTCAGCTCCTGGCTGGAACCTCCTGCCATGGGTTCACACTCGTGATCTTTCCTCTGCTAACGAGATGTAATTTGTATTTAACTTAACTCTGATCATCCCATCTAAGGTAACACTGGAGTAAATCTCTTACAGTACAAACCCAGGATCATCTCAGATCTGAGCTGGTCCTACCCAGGGTACCTGCTTGAAAACAGTCTCAAGACCTCACCTGAACAGAGCAGGCTTTGTAGGTAAAAAACCTCAGAAGCTTTCTGGCAGGTTTTCAGTTTTAAATGTAATGACAGTGGTGTATTTGGGTGGGGCTTTGGTAAGAAAAAGTGTCTAGTTGGGTTTAGAGAGTTTTTTTGTTGTTGTTTTGAATTTATATTACATATTTGTTTTATAGTAAATACATAAAATAGACTTTTGGGCCACCCCAGTCTCCTGGGGCACACACTGCTGTACAGTTCCCTTGAGCAGAAAGAAGACAATCATATTTTTCCTCTTCAAATCCTCTCCCAAGTGAGGACTGCTCCCTCTGACCACTCATTATGCAGTGCAGAACTTCCTGTGCAGAAATGTCATCCCAAATGACAATCACAGAATACCAGCGAGATATCTGCAGGGAGGAGATCGGACTACAATGCTGGGCACTATCCCAGAATTTCAGGAAAAGGGATTATTTTAAGACCAGAAAATTCTTGCCTAAGTTTCACATTGTATTTTCATTATCGTGATGTGAAACACCCTGTCTTTAAATCAGTCTAAATTGTAATTAAATCCAGGGCTCAGCCTAGCAAGGATCACTTGGCTCTTGTGGCTCAGCCCTCAGTGCAGCTGAGGGAGAGGGAAGGGGAGCACTGTCTCTGCCTGGGCAGTGAGAAACAAAACTTGAGTTCTGGAAGAGCAGAAGGCCTCATGGAGCAAAGCTTACGAGGGAGAAGGATGTTTTGATTCCTCTGAAGTGTGTGATAATAAATTATTGGAGTACCTGTAGATGAGGATCCCACTGTTAACACAAGAGCCACTTGAAAATTAATTGTATAAAGCTGCACGCAAAAATTGGTGCTTCATTTGTGAGCACGTGGAAAATGTCATCTCCTGCTCTGTAAATGTTCTGTAAAGAATGTCCTTCGGCCCACTTGAGATGTAACTACTTTGACAAGTTCAGTTGAAGTGTAAGAGGTCCTGAAATTCTGGTTTTTTATAAAAAAAAAACTTGGGAAATGTCACTGAACATACATCAAGTGCAAGGTTTCACTTGGGAGTCTGAGGAGTGGGTCTGCAGGAATGCAGGTAAAAGATAGCTGCCCACTATTTTTGTGTAAATACAGGGGTTTTGTTAACTAGATAATTTTGACACATAGTTTTTGAGTAAAACCGGCCATAAATGAGTTTGTTTATGAAAAAATATGTTGCTTTTGATGATGTGCTTCAGAGAGGACTTGTGGGTGAAGAGCTGAGGGCAGAGAGTGGGTGTTTCAGCCCTGTTCAAAAGAGTGAAAGGTGGGAGCACTTCAAGTTGATTCATGAATTTAAAAGGGCCTTTCTAGAGAGCAAAACAAATTATGTCCTGGATGAAGAAAGGAGTGCAATCCAACACTGGAATGGGAAGTTGTGCTGTTGTCTGACGGAGCAGAACTGCCCTTTTCCTGGTGCTTCAGCTTCCCAGCCTTGCTGAAGTGCCACCCACGGTCTGTCCACAGCAGAGAGACCCTGTGGCCAAGCACTTGGATCTTCCTAAATTCCCAGTGACCAGGAGCAGAAATTGTTTCCTGCATCCCGAGCTTAATGAACCAGATCTGTTAACACGGCTGATACAGAGTCCTGATGCCGGGGAAAACAATGGAGGCTGTTTGCCTTTATTTATTTCTAACATCTGGTATTTAATATCCCACCAAATTGCTGCTGTGCCAAAAGCTTTTGATTCGAACTCTGGGAATTTATTTTAAACTGCCAGTAAATACAGAAATGATGGTAACAGTCTCCATTAGCCATTAATCATTTATGTCAAAGTTACTAATTTGAACTCCAGCTTGTGTAAACATCTCGGAAGCTTCAGCATTTAAGCCCCGTTGAGCTGCCCACTGACACTGCATTATTTACTGATACTGCCCTGTAGCCATTAAATCTGTCTGCAGCTCTCACTGCTGTCTGGATTTAATGCACTCCTGACTTCCTGTGCTGGGAGCGTTGGGCTGGATCCACCGGCTTTCCCTGGGAAGGATGGGAATTCAGTCGTTGAATTCCGGAGCGCAGAGCTCTGCGATAAATACCAGCCCGAAAAAAATCAATGCAAGAAGGTAAAGATTATCAGGAGAAATGTGACATTGCCCTGGAATTTGCACTGTCCTTTTGGACACACACAGCTGCCTAAATAAAGCAGTGTCCTCATCGCAGGATTAACCGATCGCGCTCGCCGGTGGATTTGTTGCTATAGTTCCCACAGGAATTTGTCCTGGCATGGAGGCTTGGCAAAAAGGAACATTGAAGAAGTGGAGTCCCTGGTGTGTGGGTTGGGGTGAGAGACATGAGCTGCACTGGGTATCTGCCACTGAGCTGGGTCCTGTGCCAGCCGGGATGGGAGCGATGCGGAGATCCAGGAGAGCGTGGGCAGAGCTGCTGCCGAGCTGCCTTGGGAGAGACTGGGGATGCAGGTTAGCCCAGGGAGCCTCATTCCCTTTCCTCTCTCACAGTTCAGCCATGGAGATCCTAATCCCAGTCCGTTTGGGAGAATGGAAATTTTTTTTTAGAGGCAGGAACTTGATTTCAGATGTACTTGGTGCTGAGCAAGTAGGACTGTCTCTGAGCACAGGGACAGTTCTGTCATCGGGGTAGGACACTTTATAACCCTTCAGAAACCCCAATTCTTACTCTGCAGAGCTTTTATTTTATTTTTTTTAATTTTATCTTGCTCTATATCCAGTTTTTAAATTTCAGTGCATTGTTGGAAACTGTTTCCTGATGGAATACAGGTATGATTTTTGGTGTGAATGGAAGTCCATTAAACTGAAAACTGGCAAATCTGTGAGCACCCTCTCGTGGGATCCCGGTGTATTACAGTGTATGCCATCCTCCCAAATTTCTCTTTTTAATGCATTTAAGGATAATTTCCAGACTTGAATAAATTAAAGTTAAATAAGTTAAATTAGAGAAGAGCTCTTGATGCTTCGAAAAATGCTTGTGTTTGTAAAACTCACAGAAGTCCAGACCAGAGAATTAAAATATCGTTCATAAACAATGAATATTTAAAGGTGTGGAATGAGTGTCAAATTCTCATAAAGAAATTTCAATTCAGATGGTCTATATCATGCTTTTATCCAGCATAAAACCTTGTATTTCAGACAACAGGGTTAAAAATAAATGTATTGCTTTTCTCTTTTTAAAAATATGATGATATGGGGTAATTTATGTAACTTTGAAGATTGGGAATTTCATATTTAGTGTATGTGATACTTTTTTTTTTCAGCTGTGAGCTTCTCTGTTTAACAAAGGTGTAATTCTGTACTGTTTGGGCTCTGCTGTTGTCCAGAAGTACCTGCCCAGACTGAGTCTGGTAATTCCACACATCCCACTAATGGCTCTGGATGCAGCTAACTGTGCTCCACTACCTTTTTATGTCTCCATAAAAATAATTAGGCACTTGAACAGCAGTTGCAGTTTTTCTCAAGTGACTAATGTAGAGCTTTGAGAAGGAAGTTATCCCAAGGATTTATTTCTGTGGATAAATAATAGTTTTCCATGCAATGCCCTTGAGCATTGAGCATCCTTTTACCGTCCCTTATTCGTTTTAGCAATTAGAGCTGCTCTCATTAAGGAGTATCTCCGGTGAGCTGCTCTCCAGAGCTCTCCCAGTTGGCTCCCTCAGCTCTTCACAGGTTCAGGCCGTGGTTTTATCGGAGGGGGGAGCCGTTCCTTCCCTGTGTGCCGTGTGGGATCCAATTGGGATGCTGTGCTGGCTCCCAAGGAACGGGGTGGGTGCCAGCTGGCCCACGAGGGGCTCAGCCCAACTGCTTCTCCAGCTCTGCTCCTGCCAGGCTGCCAGAGCTCAGCCCACGCTCCTCTTCCCCTTCCCTAATGAGAGGGAACGGAGCCTGGTTGCAGACGGGGTGGTTGCAACTGGGAGAACTGGTTTTGGTTGCAGTGGGATGGAGCTGCACAGCCCTGGGTGCTGGAGCTGTTAGTGGGGTGCACAGCGCTGCTTTTCAAACATTTCTGCTGTTATTTTCAGTCATTTGAATTTGTAAAACCTTCCCCTCTCCCTGCCTGCTTTATTTATGAATGGAGAGAAGTCTCCCTGTGCTTAACCATCCAAGTGAGTGAAATTTGGCTTTCAGTTTGCCTCCTCGAAGCCCCCATCCCGAGGCTCTCCCTGCTGGAGCAAACACCCAGTCGTCTGTCAGCAAAGGTGGATTATTCCCTGGGATCACCAGCAGGTGCTGTGGGTGTAACACACCGTGGTTGCTCACACAGCCCAAGTGAGGGGTCTGAAGTTGAATTCCTGCAGGTAGATCAGAGACAGGAGGTGATGTGCTGCAGTTAACGCCCCGCTCCGTGATTTCCTGTGTTCCAGGATGGCGTTCTTCCTGGAGGAGGTGATGGCTTGCACCAAGCGTCTCCTGGAGGTGATATCTGGCTGGCTGCCTCGACATTTTTTCGGCGCGATCCTGGTTTCTCTCCCAGCTCTTGCAGTTTTTTCGCACTTCACCTCTGATTTTGAAACAAATATACATGTAAGTTGTCGAACTCCATTCCGTAATGTGATGTTTTGGATGGAACAAAGCTTGCTGTTTGCCTGCCGCCTTCCTCCACCTCCCTGCGCTTTACATCTGTTTGATACAGATCCCTTGGAGGGAGAGGGCTTTGTGGATGATGGAATTCCTAGTTTGTTATGTAAATACAGTCACGGCTTCTTTGAAAACTCTCAGACAAAAGAGGAGAGCCAAACCTAGAAATGCCTGTGACTTACCTACCTTTTTTTCTTAGACCAAGCACTTCTGCAGAGGTTTATTTGAGACAGTGCAAGGAGTTTATCTCAGGCTTATGGATCTAGGCTGGATTTGGAGTTTCAAGGTGGACATGTGTAGTTACTGAATCTCAGCAGTGAGAACAGTGTTAGTGGTGGGTGTTCTGGCTTTTCAGAGTGAGATGGAGGAACTCAAAGGAGAGAGAGAGCTCTCAGCACCTAGAAATGATCATTGCAGGAGCTGTGGAAGTGGTTAAAGGAATGCAATACCTGCCTTCTGAAAAGGAACAGAAAGAAATTGGTATATTTAGCCCACAGGGGATTTGATGTCTCTCTTAATGAGAGCATTCAGAAGGGGAGAACAAGGGGTTAAATATTCAAAGAATTTCACATAAATTCTGTAAATTCTGTGAATTCATAGAATCCCAGAATGGTTGGGGTTGGAAGGGACCTTAAAGGTCATCTGTTTCCAACCCCCTGCCATGGGCAGTGATGAGAAGGGGGAAGAACAGTTTAATTTAAAGGCCAACTGTAGCATAAAATCAGGGCTTTAAAACTGTGAATAAAATGGCCTCAAACTGGAGATGAGAGTTTGTTTCTCTGCAAGTTTCTCTTCATAGCACAGTGATCCTTTCCAGGAGCTTCAGGGAATTGCTTCACAAAGCTCTTCCTATTTCAGGGCTCTGGGTGTAGGTAATGGCCAGATCCTCCTCACTCTTCCCATCACAGCTTATTCCTGGCTTTTGGGAAGTGTTTGTTCCATGGGAACATGTGACCACATGTTTTTTGGTCCTTGCTGATTTAAACACATATCCCGTGGTTATCACAGTCACAGGAGAGTGTGTTTGACATTCTGTTACATCCCATGTTTAAAACCATTCTGCAGCTTCCACCTTTTGGAACTTTGCTTCAGAATTTTTAAGCAGTAAATTTATTTTTTGTTAGTTCAGTTTAATGATGGTCTTCCTCCTACATGATTATCAGTAAATTAATTGTAGGAATGTCTTCTTTAAAGTGAAAGGGACCCAAAAACCTTCAAATCTGTCCATTGGTTTTGATATCATCCCATTCATCACCATCCTTGATCATCTCTCCAAATGTTTAAAAATAATAAAAAACTAAAAACCTTTATTGGTGTGTTCTCAATACCTGTTCAGGACAGGCTGAGTCGAAACACTTCAGGCAGCAGCAGTAAAATGGTGATTTACATCACCAAACTGAGAATGAACTTTGCTTTCTTTCCTCTTGCAGGTCCTCCAGAGTCGTGGGGCTGTTGGCTCCCTCTCCAAGAGATGTCCCAACTCGGCTTGTGCTCAGTGTTTCCACACTCATGGAGCTCTAGGAAATGGAGTCAATCTATAGAGGGTCAGGTAAGTGTCCTATTTTACTATGACATGGTTTTGCAAAGTTTTTTTTTATTCATAGCATTTTATACCCTCCCTGGATATAAAATAATTAAAATGAAAATTAACAAAAAAACAGCCATGAAAAAAAAAAAAAACTTTCCAAAGCCATGCATCCATAGTAAAATCCAGCACATCCTGACCCTCTATAGGCTGGCTTCATGCTGGGGCATCACTTGGAGTGAGAACCAGTGCTCTGCCACTTTAGGAGACCTGAAATGGGGGGAAAAAAGTAAGTTTAAGTTATGGTTTTTTTATGGACACTTCTGAAACTCCTTTTATCTGTTTTTGAGTCATTTCAAAAAACCAACAACTGTGCTTGTGGTTTAAAAATGGTAAATTATGTAAGGTTTTTTCCCATACTCTGTGTCTGCTCTGAATCACATGTTTGTTTGTTGTGCTACAGGATTGCAGTGTCTGTGCTTCAGCTGTACAGGAAATGTAAAATTAAAAAAAAAAGAGATTATTAATGAAGAGATTGTTATTAAAAATAAAAGAAAGGGAGAGAATGATCATTTCATGCTGTAAAACACAGCATAAAGCTAGAACAGAACTCCCTAATGCAAGTGTGGAGTCTCTGTTTTAGCTTGGATGGTCATGAATATTCTTGCTAAAACCAAAATTGGCACATCAGCCTGAGAGTTTTGACCACTGTAGGATTGTATCTTGGGGAAATGAAGGTATTCTGGGCAGTGTGTCTGTCCTGCCTGTCCTTTTCTTTATCTGGTAGAGTTGTGGGAAAGGGAAAGGGGGTTTGAGATCAGGCATTTGGAACAGGAAATGTAAAATTGTCCTTGCAAATTGGCACAAGTGGTCGTGTCACCAAGTGTCCATTGACAATGACCAATACCTGCCTCTTGTTCCCAAGGCAGATCTTTTCTTTTCAATCTGAATTCCCCTGTTGCTGATCAGTGTGACAGTGTCCTCTAAGAAGTGTTTTTAAAAACAGGCGGGTGGGTGAAGTTGCATTCCACATTTACAATGCAGTGGAATTTTGATATTCAGTTTAAAACAGACGGGATCTAACCCCAGCAGTGGAGTGGAGGTTGCAGTGAATATTTACCTTTTTTTTAAATTTTATTTTATTTTAACAAGAAGAGGCACTGATCTTTTTGCAAAGGTAAGCTGGAGGCACTGGAAGTCGCTGAAATAACCGTGTAACGCAGTGATACAAAACTCCACCCGGGGCAAACTGTGGCCAACTACCTGTGCTAAAGGTTTTCTTGCCCTTGGAAGGGAAGATGCCCATCTTCACGTGCTGACTCCTGATGCACCATGCCCATAACACAGATGGAATCAGACCCTTCTGCTCCCTGTGCCCCTTTTTCCCTGGCGTTGGTGCCCGAGGGCGCCGGGCAGCCGCTGACTGGCTCTCTCTCTCTGTTGCAGTACACCATGTTCATGTGTTGTGCCATTCTCATCACCATTGTGCAGTACTGTAACTTCTGCCAGCTCAGCTCCTGGATGAGATCCCTGCTGGCGACCGTGGTGGGAGCAGTGCTGCTCATCCTGCTCTACGTGTCCCTGTGCCCGGACAGGTGAGTGTCACCCCGGCCCCACACGCTGCGCTCCAGGGGATCGTGGTTGGGGTTCTGCACCGCTGGAATGAGGATCTAGTGCACAGGATTGTACCACCTGCCGTGACTTTCTCCACCACCTCAACTTTAGCAATTTTATTTCTGCATCATTTATTTTTTTTAAGGTTTTCAGGGTGGTACCTGAGGGCCCTCTGCTGTGTGACACTGTCCTCACCTCGTGTGCTTCAAGGGTACACATATGTTATCAGGCCCATAGAATTGCCTTTTACCATTTGTTTGGTAATCTGTCTAATTAAGGAACTTCCCAGGTATTTGGGAGCCCAGATGTTCCCCCACACCTCCCTGGGTTTTTTTTTGCCCTTAGGAACCGTGTATTTTTCTTCCACCACCTCCCTCAATGCACCAATTTCGTTTCTCACTTTCCTGCCTTTTCAGAGGATGCTGCAGGACAGTAACCAGGAGAATCAAGATAATGCAGTTTCTGTGCAATAACCCAAAGTTATTTCAGTTTTCCTCTGATAAGCAGTTTTCCCCAAGGAGAAATTGTTTGTAGTATTCTCCTGTTTTCTTGCCAAGAGAGTCAAGGGGGTCTTTCCAGCCTTCCACTCCTATTGGCAAAATGTTATAATCTACTTGCACTTCTTGTTGGCTTAAGACCTCTCAGAGCCTTTGGCTCTCCTGGGATGGACTT
This sequence comes from Neopelma chrysocephalum, assembly GCF_003984885.1. NCBI lineage: Eukaryota > Metazoa > Chordata > Aves > Passeriformes > Pipridae > Neopelma > Neopelma chrysocephalum. The sequence continues at coordinate 700,084 of NW_020897722.1, forward strand.
TGCAAGGTCTTCTGCTAGATCAGTCTAGTTCCTCTCCTTCTTCAGAGACCTACTGTATCACATGTTGAAAAAAATGAAAAAAAAAAACCAAACCAGAAGGAATTGGCAGGTACATGTTTTATGTGAGTATTTAGCTTTAATCCCCTCTTGAAGTATCTTCTTTTAATCTTGATTTAATTTATATTTAAAAAAGGGGGAGCATAAAGGTCACCCCTTACAGCTGTTCACAGCTGTGATTTGGAGGTGGCTGTAAGGGTTGTGGGAAGAAAGTCTTTCCTTCGAAAAAAATAACTTAGAGCTGGAGCCAGTTGACAAATGATTTCTAGGTCATACTGGACTAAAGAAAAATCACTTTCTTTCTTGTCAGTCTGCAGAGCACTCAGGCAAGGAGGGCAGGACAGTTCTTTCCAGCCTCAGTGGAGGGAAGGAGTGTCTGGGTTCTGGAGACTCCCCTTTCTCCTCATGGATTTGTCCCACTGGGTTAAGGTTCCCAGTGTAGGCAACACTGTCTGTCCTCCAGCACTGATCAGGAACTCCCAGGAACAAAGATGACTTTCTCCCATAGCTTTTCCCTTTGTGGCACTGATGCTCTCACTGGCCAGCCACCAGCTTCGCTGAGAGCCGTGGAATCACAGAATCCTTTAGGTTGGAAAAACCCTCTTGAGATGATGGAGTCTGACTGTTCCCAGCACTGCCAAGGCCTCCCCTAACCTTGTTCCCAAGTGCCACATCCACACAGCTTTTAAATCCCTCCAGGGATGGGGACTCCCCCACTGCCCTGAGCAGCCTGTTCCAGAGCCTGACCACCCCTTCCATGAGGAAATTTTCCCAGTATCCAACCTCAACCTCCTCTGGCACAACTTGAGGCTCTTTCCTCTTGTCCTGTCCCTTGTTCCCTGGGAGCAGAGCCTGACGCCCTCAGCCCCAGGTTTGGTTTTTCAGGGGAGTCAGTGAAGAGCAAACCCTTGATGCCAGTCCTTGACTCCCTGGTTACTCTTCCCTAATTCCCCAGGCAGGAGTCCTTGCAGCTCCTTCAGCTCCACACGTGCTGGGGTGTCTGCACAGAGCTGACAGAGGGTAATAGAATATACTTGTGCACAAGCTCTGTGTTAGGACTTTGTGCAGAAACACAAAACTGGGGATTTTCACTGTCTTTCAGCTTTATTAAGGGATGGGGAAAGGCTGTTCCAAAGCACAGAAGTGGAGGCCTTGCTGTGGTGTCAGTTCACAGCATCACCTTTTGCTGAGTGCTGGAGGGGTTCTGTGAATGTTAAAAAAACATTATCTTAAGAAATGTTGCTAATGATGGTGTTCTTCCACCTGTGATTTGAACAGTGGTGACCATTAATGAGGAAAGATCAGAAATCCTGGAATATGTTGTCATTTCATCCCTCAGAAATAAATGTTTAAAGTAATAGAGCTCAGTTCAACTGCAGATCTGAAGAGGTGCTCGATAGAAGTTATCCTGAACAAAACTAATACAGGCTGAATTAGTGAAACCCATAAATTCTGTTTCTTAATATTCATCTTTTTCTTCCTCTCTTACCATGGATCTGGATAATATTTTTTGTCACGGTGGTTGTTGCAGCTTTGTCTGCACCACAGGTGGATCCATTCTGCACGTTTCTTTACTTCTTTTAACAGATGTAACTAACCCTGAGAATTTGACACTCTCTTAATATTTGAAAAAGTGCTTGAACTACTTATTTCCTGTAATGGCATCTTCAAAAAACCCTATGGTTATTAGGCATTTGTTTGTTTGTTTGTTTGTTTGGAGCGGTTGGGGTTTGGGGTTTTGTGGTTTATTTTTAAAATCTTTGTACTGTGTGCTCAGATAAGATGAAGGCATAACCAAGTTTTAGAGTTCTGAGATTGCTCTTCCCTGTTTCCCAGGTAAGATGGGATTGTTTAACAATTACTCACTCCAGGAATCATCAGTTTCCCTTTGCAGGGACTTGCATCTCTGGCTGGTTCCTTCTTTTGAGCCAAAAGAGCAGATAAGTCACGTTCAAACAAAGATTTTTGAAGCTGATCAGGTGTGTGGTGCAGTTATTGGCCTATATAACAGAGGAGTTTAACATTCTCTCTGAAATTCTGCAGGATGGTTTGTTTATTGCTTTAACCTCCCCTCTGAAATCAGTGCTTTTTTTAATTTCAGCTCCATGGAAACTCCTCATCTAGATTTGGCACAGAACTTTAGGTAAGCTTTATATAAACTTACTATCTTTATGTTTAGGGATGGAAACATTTTCAGTGAATTATGCGTAGCAAGATTTTGCATCCACAGTAATAACTTGGGAGTTCAACAAATTGGTTCAGCAGGTTGTGTTTAAGCTCTTCATATGTGTAATTTCCTTTACAGGAGACTTGGGTATGACCAAAACTCATCAGAGCTGATGCTGCAGTCAGAGTTGTGTAATGATATTTTCTCTTTAAATTGGATTTCTAGGAAATAGAACTGTGGAGAAGCTCTATAAAACAGCATCTGTTTTTCTGGTAGTAGCAGTTTTTAGAGCATTATCTGTACATCACAAGCTGTTTATTTGGTTCCCTTGGCTTGTTTGCACCATTCAGGAGCAGTGTGAGTTGGATGCTCCCACAGCTGGACGGGGGAGAATTCCCTGTGGGAGAGGAGCTTCTGCTGGAAAAGCTGGATGTGCAGCCAGGTGCCTTCCCAAGATGAGATGTGACAGTCTGGGACTGGCTGTCACCTCGGCTCACCTGGGCAGAGCAGCAAAAGAAAATTGAGAGCAAAGGAAATTTTAGCCCCCAGACTTTCAAACAGTCAAACAAAAATATCTTCCTGGGTTATTAATGGCCCCTTAAAAATGAACACGTTAAAGATTCACTCTGATTGTTTCAGTGTTGAATTTCTCGTGGGTTTTATTGCAAGTTTTGCAATACCATTTTTAAAGTGTTTTTACAATATTAGACAAGTATGTGTTTGCTAATGACAAGTTTGGGGACAATACTGGGGTCATGCTGTGCTTAACTGAACTTCTAACCCTGTGGATATGGGACTCAGTAATTCATCTCAAATGTGTTTTCAGGAGCATGATGCTTTTCCTGAGAGTATGTGTCAAAACAAAATTACTTTTTAAAATCTGTCATCTCCATGAATTCTGTGGTAGTGGGGAAAACACGTGGGTTTAGTACAGAGAGATGGGAACTGGGCTTTCACATTAGGTATTTCTTCACCAAGGAGTCAGCACTTTAGTGTTGGGGTTTGGGGGGCTTTGGGTTTTCTTATATGGGTTTTCCTTCTTCATGGCTTTGATTCATAAAGGTAACTTCATTTCACAGCAGAATTCCAGTTCACTGAATCCAGAATGGAAATTTAAAGCCAAAAGAAGAGGCAGCTTGATTTTTTTATAAACAAACTCTGCAGGGAACTTGCTGTAAAGGCAATGAACAAAGTATTTAAGTGTGGTGGTCACTCCAGTAATGCCTTAGGATCAGTCCAGGTTTGGATCCTTAGTGGTTTATTATTAGTTTGTGAAATCACCAAAGCTTTTGTGCCACTCAGAATTACAAACCTCTTCCCCAACAGGCTCCCAACCAGCTGTTAATCACTGCTAAGTGATTCATCCTGCCTTAAATCATTAACAACCAGGTCTTCCCCTCAATGACAGAAATCTGTGAAAAAAATCAGTTATCAAGCATGCAAGGATTTTTCTTCCATAAATACACAACTTTTAAGACACTGCAGGTGAAGGTAAGAGTTGGTGAGAGACCAAACCACGGATGTCACCAAGCAGGTGTGGAACAGACTCTGCCTCTTTGCAAAGTCTGACTTGTGATTTAAAGGCCAAATAAGGCAGTGACCAAATTATCTCACTCATTAAACATTTCTAAACTTAATTTTTCACTTTTCCTTTGAAGGTGTACTGAGTTTGTATGTTGTCTGTGCTCCTTTATTTGGGGAAGAGACACATGTGCACGAGCTAATACTGCTTAGCACTGCCCTTCAGTCCAGGCTCCACTGGACCTGACGCTGCCCAAACTTGTAAATTAACAAGTATTGGAAGTTAAAAGAGAGAACTGGGAGTTAATCCTGTTCTGTTTCTACCATTAAATAGAATTTGGCTTTTTTTTCAGGGCTCTTTTACTGTACATTATTGTGCACCACATTTCTCGAGTGCTGTGCAGACAGAATCTCCCCTTTTCCTGGTGATGGACTAATAAAAAGGTGAAACTCCCTTATCCTAACAAACTTTTTTTTTGCAGCACTTTTCTCATGGAATTAAATAAATCAGGTTCTTTTCTCACCCCAGTCACTGCAAAAGCTTTCCTGTGAGGGCCAAACAAACTTATGTTTTGCCTTTAATGAGGTTGTTCCCTTTCCTTGATCAAAAATCGAAATAATATTAATGTTGCCTAGGAGGAGAGACACTAGCAATGGTAATGAAGTCTTAGCACAAAGTTAATCTCTGGCTTGTCCATGAATCAAAATATGGAATCTGCCTTGTTTTCCTGACAGCCAACTTCTTCAGCCCAAAGGATACGACTGTAAACTTCGTCTTTTAAGCAGGAAATAGCTCCCATTTTCATTCATTCCTTACCTCAGAGCAGGTGGGGGGTATTGTTTTCCACTGTGGCTGCTTGAGGAGGATCAGCAATAGGGAGGACTGAAATCTCTTGGTTGTAGGGAGGGGTTTATAGGCATCAGTTACACGTTGTTCATTGAAAGCAGCACTTTGATCCCCTTTTCCTCACCATTCCTCCATTGCATCCTTCCCTCAGATTCAGCAGGCAGACACCCTCCTTAGATATAGCAAGATATCCAAATCCAGGCAGGGGTTACTGGCTCAGAAGCAAACTGGCTTTCCAAATCTATAAGTGGAAAGCCATTATCTTTGTGATTTGTGATCGAGATCCTATCTCTGGAGCTCTCACTCGTTCCATATTCACACAGCCTGGATGGAGGTGCCAAGTTAATAGTGAGGTGGCAGTGCCAGGCAGCACTTCACCAGTTTGAGTTAAAGGAACATTGTCAGCCTAAGATTTCAATTTGAATGACTTTTAAAATTCATTTTCTGCTGCGGCAACTCATAAAAAAGTAGAATTTGGGAGGGGATGATCCTTTCTGTTAGAGCTGTGGGGCTTTTTCTTCTTTTCATTCTAAAGGGTGACTCCAGGTCATCACTGCTGACTGACTTGTGAGGTGATTTATAGTCCTGTGGGTCCTGTAACCTGCTCACTGGGACACCCAGAAATCTGCTTCACAAATGAGGACGATGTAATCTCTCTCTGCTCCAGGCTGGAATCAGGGCTTTCCATACTGATGCTTCCAGCAGTCGCATCGGGATAAAAACGCCTGCTCTGGAGAAGGCTCTGCACCTTCTTTTTTGGGATCCCAACCCGTTCCTTATTAATGAAATCAGGTCAGAGAACAGTGAGTCACTCCCTGCACATGGAGATCTCTGGGTTGGAGCCCACATGGCAAAGAAGGTCAGGCCGGTGCTGAGGAGGTGATTGAGAGCTCACGGATGCCAGAGCTTCAGGAATGGGCAGTGGGAGGCAGCAGGTCCTTCCCAGAAAGCAGGTCGTGCCTTCCACTTCTCCTAATGTACCATTTGTGGCTCTCACTTAATTCATTGGAGAGGAGTTAAAGTACTTTGAGGAGTGTTTTGTACAACCAAGTGTAAATAAAAAGCCTTTAATGACTTAAATAAATCCCTATGGCAGGGATGTCTGATGTTACAGAGGATTATCTGGATCAAACTTGTACTCTCAAAGGAGTAACATAATCATTGCTCAGATCCTCTCGCAGGTCTCTGCCCACAAGATGCAGGAAATAACAAACTCAGATTCTGAAAAGAACCTGAATTGTTTTTCTTAAACAAGATCCTTTCCCCAACCTTTTTTTTATATTCCAAGATCTTTTCTCTTACTTACCCGCCCCTCATTTTGTTTTATAAGCCCGTCAAGCTGGGAGGATATTTTGCCACCTGCAAAATAGGTAGCAAGGATTGTATTTCAGGAATTGTTCCCATTCTAGACATCAATTATAGAATCATTTAGGCAGGAAAAGACCCCTTAGATCAGGGAATTGTAGAATATCCTGAGTTGAAAGGAACCAACAGGATCATCAAGTCAACGACTAACCCAAGACTGCCAAGGCCACCACTAAACCATGTCTTTGGCTTAGTCTGACTTGTCTTTCAAGGGAGGAAATAATTGGGTTCATAACAGAGGTTCTGTTGAGAAAAGTAGCTGTAAGTTACAGGAAACTGATGGTGGGACCTACTTTGAGCTGGGCATATCTCCTCCTTTCATTGTTCCCTCCTGAAGAGGGAATAAAATGAATATACCTTCCCTTCTCCTGGGAAAAGCATATTTATGGTAGAAAACAAAAGGAGTAATTTCCAGTATAATATGTTGTCTTATCTTTAATCTGAAATTCAGTCTGCACACTCTGTATTGTAAATATTTTACTTACAGGGAGCTCTTTTCCCTATAGAAACAAAGACCACGGCACAGAGAAATGTTTTCAGAGATGGGGCATGTTCATCTGTTTCACAGCTGTGCTGTGGTTTTGCTTCGTTACACTTTTCTGTCAATCCAGAATTTGAGAATGAAATTCAGAAAAAGAAACCGTGTCTCTAATAAAGCTCAGTTCTAAAATATTTCCAACGGGGAAGCCTGTCCCCCATGAACAGAGAGAAAGAAAATGAGCTGAGAAATGTTTTCATGTGCTATAGAAACAAATTCAGCCTCCTCTTCTTGAGCTGTTGCTCCAGTTGTGCTCTGAGTTTTAAACTCTTCATACCTTCATAAAGAAATGGAGGCACTGAGCTTGGATTGGCTTTCTGGTTCTCAAGGAGAAAGGTTGATGTGATGCTTTCCCTTAAAAAAAACATCTCTTAACTTGGAAAATTTCAGCACATGTCTGCTCATATCGAATCTTAAACTTTGGCATAATGTTATACAAAAAAATGCAGTTGGGTGCCTCCAGAAATGACTGGGTGCCAAGCTGTCTGGGTTTAGCCTTGGTTTCTAGGATTACATAGGTGGGGCCTTCTCAGATTCAATTTGTGTCTTTGCCTCTCTCCAGAAAGTTGAGATTGTAGAGTGCAGATGTCTCCTCGTTAGGGGCGGTTTGGCACTGGCAGATGCTCCATCAGCGCTTCATAATCTGCACAGGCAGGCGACAAACTGTCGAAAGGATCTGAAATATTGCTCTCAATCTCTGTGAGACAGGAGTTTTTTATTATTTTATGTAATCTTGGCACTTTGAGAAACTTTCTGTCTCCACCATGAAGAGCCTCGGCGGCTTTATCATAGAAAAGATGTCAGCTCAGAGCTCCATACCTCCACTTCCATGCAGTTCACAGAACCACAGACTGGTTTGGGTTGGAAGGACCTAAAAGATCATCTCATCCCAACCCCCTGCCATGGGGGTTCTCCACAGCATGTCTTGTACTGTGTTACCTTCTTCCAAACCCTTCATGTGTAGCGTTAAAGGCACACAGCAAAGGTCCTCTTGATGAAGAGACGAGGAAAAGGCACAAGGAATGTAAAGCAGATGTTTCTGAATATTGGAGGTAATACAAAAAGAGATAAATCCCACAAAACTCACACCCCCCCTCCATACAGAGGGCACATACCCACAGATATCTGAACACACTAGACATTATTAATTATTATTAAACACTGTATATGCGTATTTTCATGTATGCTTTTAGTTATATATTTAGGTATAACAATAACTGTTTCCTTGGTGAAGTCCTTAAAACAGTACTGGGCGACTTCCATGGTGCTGAACCTGATGATAAGGAAATAATCAGTTAAAGAATGAAATTAATTCTTTGGCGTTTTCTTAACAGCAGATGAAGTTCTCAATGCATATTTTATAATTCAGTATGTAACTGCACTTCCCACACTTCTTTTTCCAGCACAGGATTTCTGTCTGCGGAGCTGCAACAGCAATGCCCTGACTCCGTGGTTTTAAATGCCCCTGTCTGTTTTTCCCTCTCTCCAGCTCCAGGAAGAGCCCGTGCAACAGCTCAGTGCCAAATGACACCAAGAGGCCGGCAGACCTGATCGGGCAGGAGGTGGTTCTGGTTTCCTTCCTCCTGCTACTCCTGGTCTGGTTTCTGAACCGAGAGTTTGAGGTCAGCTACCGCCTCCACTACCACGGGGACGTGGAGGCCGATCTCCATCGCACCAAAATCCAGAGCATGAGGGATCAAGCTGACTGGTTGCTGAGGAATATTATCCCATACCACGTGGCCGAGCAGTTGAAGGTGTCCCAGAGCTATTCCAAAAACCACGACAGCGGCGGGGTGATCTTTGCCAGCATAGTGAACTTCAGCGAGTTCTACGAGGAGAACTACGAGGGGGGCAAGGAGTGTTACCGGGTCCTGAACGAGCTCATCGGGGATTTCGACGAGCTGCTGAGCAAAGCCCACTACAGCAGCATCGAGAAAATCAAAACCATCGGGGCCACCTACATGGCGGCGTCGGGGCTGAACACCTCGCAGTGCCAGGACAGCAGCCACCCCCACGGGCACCTGCAGACCCTGTTCGAATTTGCCAAAGAAATGATGCGGGTGGTGGACGACTTCAACAACAACATGCTGTGGTTTAATTTTAAGCTCCGGATCGGCTTCAACCACGGCCCCCTCACGGCCGGGGTCATCGGCACCACCAAGCTGCTGTACGACATCTGGGGGGACACGGTGAACATCGCCAGCAGGATGGACACCACCGGCGTCGAGTGCCGCATCCAGGTGAGTGAGGAGAGCTACCGCATCCTCAGCAAGATGGGGTATGACTTTGACTACAGGGGGACGGTCAATGTGAAGGGCAAGGGTCAGATGAAGACCTACCTTTACCCCAAATGCATGGACAACGGGATCGTGCCGCATCACCAGTTGTCCATATCTCCAGACATTCGGGTGCAAGTGGATGGCAGCATTGGGCGGTCTCCCACCGACGAGATTGCCAACCTGGTGCCTTCTGTACAGAATTCTGATAACACAGCCCATGGCACAGATAACTCAGAAAACAAGGACATCCCTCCTTCTGCCAAGAAGCTCCAGAAAGACGCGGTGAAGGCGGAGGAGAGGTGCAGGTTCGGCAAAGCCGCGGAGAAGTCTGACTGTGAGGAAGCGGGGACTGAGGAGGTCAATGAACTGACAAAGCTAAATATCTCTAAGAGTGTATGATGCACTGTCAGAGTTGCATGAAGTGCTCTGTCCATAGAAACACACTGACTTTTGCAATTGGCAGTTTTCTTTTTCAAGAGAGACCTTCTCCACACCTGGGTTGTACGTTTGTGTTCATTTCGGCACCTGGGGCTGTGTGGATCACAGCTCTTCAGGGCTTCTTTTCATCCATCTCTCTCCTTCATGCCCCAAATCACATCTCAAGCTCCCCAGCTCCCTGTGCAACCATCTTACAGCTGAGTAGAGGATATTAAGTGCCTTCAGATATACTCCATTGGACTCCCTGTCAAGGTACAGAGGCCCCAAGTAAAATCATAGCTTTGGGTATTTATCTAATTTTAAAGAAAAGAAAAGCTGTGGTTATATCATTTTTATTGTTGTTTCTCACAAAACACTTTTTTTGGCTAATGCAACTCCTTGGGTTTTTTATATCTCTCGGAACAATGTTTTACTGTTATCAGACCTTTTGTATGTAACACACAGACATGTGCATGTATCTACCATATGAGACTGCTATAAAGTGCCAGTAATGCACCACAAGAATGTCTGGGCGAGGGGTGACACACTTTGGGTCGGGCTGGAGGAGGAGTCGTGCCGTGGCTCAGCCTTTAGTTAGGGCAGGAGGAACAGCAGCTGCAGTTCTGTTCTCCGTTACCGATGCTTTCTTCAGCCTCCACGTGCCATCGTGTGCTTTGGATACACTTCTTTTCCGTATAGCCAATGAGTTACTGATATGTGGGAGTGGAATAAGGGTTGGGACGGCACCAGCTCTCGGGACAGGTTTCCAGAAGCAGACAAGAGACCGTGGGAGTGTTGCAGTTCAGGGCTCACGACTCCAACACCGTTCGGGGTTGCTCCGTGCGTGGCTGAGGTGGCCGAGGTAGGTGGCGTCAGTGTCTCTGAGCTGATTGGAGAGAGAGAGAGAGAGAAAAAAAAGCAAAATAAATGTTTTGGGAATGCCTTTATTTATTTATTTATCTATTTTATTCCTGTTTGGCTTTTTTTTATTTTCTTTCCTCTGGGGATTTTCGTGTGCGGAAGGGATCAGGAGAGATGGATCGTGGCTTGGTTTAATGGGAGTAATAAGATGGTGTTTCAGCCTCTTCGAGCTACCAACCACTGTGAGGATGTTACCTTAGGCAATATTTGTTTTCAAGCTGGAGACACTTCAGAAGCCACCAAATGGAGTTGAGTATCCCAGCTTCCCTCTGGACTGAACCAATGGTGCTGCACAATACTTTTCAGGATTTCCCCCCCCACACACTGTGCTTTTGCAGCAGGGAACAGGCCAGCGTGCTCCCTGCGTACCACCCAAAGCAGGAATAGGGAAAGAGTCCTTGTAGTGAGCTCAGAAGCACAATCATTTCCCAGTCCTGTGAATGAATCGGTGCAGTCCCTGGGAGCAGGGCCTGCGTGAGCACAGGAGCTGCTGGCACAGAGGGAGCTGTGGGATGGGTGCCATGGGCTGTGCCAGTCTGTCCTCTGCTTCCCTCACCTCCTTCACTGATGTTTGATAATATTGACTATACAACTATTCCCGTTCAGCCAACTCCTTGTGACACCAAATAAAGGATTTTTATGCCCAAAAGAAGTTCATCAGCCAGGGAAGAGCTGGGGGAGGGCAGTGCTGCGCTGGCTGCGTGGTGCTGTGGGCTTTGATTCTTTCCATCTGAACTCAAGGCAGAATATATTGATTCTTCTTCTTATCCCCGTGTGATTTTTGGGGTATGAGTAATAACTGTATCCATTCTTGAGTTCCTATTCAGCTGTTGGAGAGCCATCTCCTCTCCACTGTCAGCATGGAGCCCTTGAAGCCTTTCTCAGATGTAAATCTGTGGGATTTCTGGACCTCAGTTAAACAGGACTCTGCGCACTGGTCCCACAAAAGCTGCTGTTTATGCACATCGGTATTCCATTTAATAGGAAAGCTGTTCAGAATTCATCTTGCTCAATGTGCCAGCACACAAAAATCCAGGGATCCTCATCCCAGAATCCCTCTGCCACAAGTGCTGTTACCTGTTTGGAGGCTATTCCTGAGGAGCAGCAGCGTGAGGTGTTTGGAGTGTGCAGTTTTCCAGCAGCTTCCTTCTCCTAGGTTACAACTCCCCCCTCCCTGTAGTGAGTTGCACTTCCAACTTTCAGGTAGTAATTCTGCAAATACCTCTTGCATCCAAAGAATGTATTCCTGAAGCATTTCTAGGGCTCTCGGTTCAGTTGAGGTGTGTCAGTATTCCTTTTCCTACAGTCGAGGAGCTGACATGGTCCAGAACTGTTTACATGCCTTCTAGTGTGATACTTTTGTTCTCAGAGTTGTTCCAGCCTCTCTCCCTGTCTCTTCTTTCTCCCCATTTTGTAGAGCCTGGCTATTCCCTCTCTCTCCCTGCTCAGCTGTTTCCAGTAGCAGGGCTCAGCTGGGACGTGCCGGCTCCTTGAGACGCTGCACAACAACCAAACCTGCCCCAGCCCCAGCCCTGCACCCCGGGGCAGGTTGGCATCTTGTGGTTAAACCCGAAAGGAGGAGGTGCTGCAGTGGGGCCCTGGACCCAGAGCACCTTCCTCCTCATCCTTCAAGCACTGCAGGTGCAAAACCCTTCTCCTCCAGCCTGTAAAGTGCACAACGTTCCTGTGCTGCCATGGGGGGGCTGCGCGGGGATCGTTGGGTTTGTGGGAACATCGGAAAACCAAAATACGACCCACCAGGGCCTCTTTGTGTTGGCACTGAGCAAATAAAGGGGCTGAGGACAGGGGCATTAGTGGCCTCTGAAATCAAGGGCTGTTGTCTGCTCTGGGAACTGCCGGCAACGTTCTTCTGCCTCAACTCTGGAGCTGGGAGAAGAGTCGTAAAACCTTGGCTGAGCAGTGGTGCCCTGTTTGCTCCTTGCCAGGATGGCAGCAAGGTTTCCTCAGCTGGGGCTGCAGCTCTCAGGGGTTAAATCTCTCTAATGCCGTGGAACAACCAAACCAAGAGGTTCAGCTCTTGGTGTGTAGTTTGGAGAGGGAGATTTTCCAGGCACAAAGAGCCAGGAGCCACCTGTTTCTGTTGTAAAGCACCAGGAACTGAACCTTTACACCTTCCCTTCATACCTTTGAAGGTACATCCTAACACAGAACCGACTCCGGGGTGTTCTCAGCGGGATGTGCGGCTCTGCTGCCGAATTCCTGACACGGGGGTGCTGCTGGGAGGCCAAGGGCAAAGCTCACTCTTTTAAAATCCCTCTGTGTGCTGTGGGTGCCAGCACAGAGCTGTCAGTGAACGGGGAGGGCTTTGCCCAGAGGTTTGTTCCACAAGGACAGTCAGTGCGTCGCTGCGCTGCCGATTTTTAGGGGCATTTAATGGTGAAGATTTAAAAATGGTCCAGAGGAGGAGGTTGGGAAGGTTGCTGAGTGTTTAAGATCCCCGTGTCCCCTTCTACCACTCACAGGACCTACTGTGGAGCGTGGAGTAATGAGGAATACACAGAATACTGTCAGCAGGGAGGTCTGAATCTGTTGCTAACACACCAAAATGCTTATTTTCCTCCCAGCTGAGAGATTTCTCATTGAGGAGCAGGTAGATGGCATTCCCGTTGATTTATGTCTGGCATCATGATTTTGAGAAGGATGGATTTGCCTGTTATTTCCCAGGATTTGGGGCCATTCTCCTTTGTTGGAGGTAATGTGAGCACTGTGAGCAGGGTGGGCCGGTGCTGCTGCCTGGCTGTGGCTCTTGCTGTGTCCCAGGAAGATTTTGGAGTGATAAAATGAGGGGAGGAGAGGATGGATTCCCCAAAGGCTTTACAAAACACATCAGTATTTGGATAATGTTACTTTAGGGCTAAAACACAGAAAGGAGGTGCCTGGAGCAAAACTGAAGGGAGCTACAAACCAAACACTTAACTCTTTAGCTTGAGCTAAAGAGGAGCTTATTCCTGAGTAAAAAGCTGAGCTTTTAGGGTTTCCAGCATTTTAAAATTGGTAATTCTGGCCTGTTTCTAAAGCTTTCATCCTGAATACAGCAAAAAGTGTTGTAAGGGAGCAGTTAAGTCACTCCATGTCTTCATTTTGCAACATCTCAGAGGCCGAGGGCCTGTGTTGGCTGTGATGCCATCAATGTTTAACTCAGCACCATGTCTTGGGGGTTTTTTTGCCAAATTTAAGGACTCTGCCTTGTTTTCTCCCTTATTCCCTGCTTATTCTCATTTACTCTGTCTGGACAGGACACATGAGTGGCTGTTACCTCCCATCTCCTCACCTGTGGTAACCTCTGTCTTTTCCTCCCTGCACGGAGCATCTGAGCTCTGCTGCTGCCGGTCACGGCTCCAGGTGCTGCTCTCCCTGCTGGTGCCTCTCTGTGTCCTCATGGAGAAGGGAGAGTGTTTTTGCTTTGATATCTCGGTCCATTTTGCCCAGTCACAGCTGCAGCTTCCTCGTCATGGTGGTGACAGAAGACACAGAAGAGCAGCAGACACGTCCCAGCAGTTAAATTTAGGAATTAACTGCTAAAAAGGCAGTTGTTATTTATTGATGTGATTTTCCCAATTGCTGGAAATGCCACTGTAAGTACAGAATGATTTGTGTGTGGAAATAGTAGAGGTGGAGGTTCAGGGATCCCCCAGTGCCTTGGTGCTGCTGTCTCGATGCCCAGGCAGCTGTGAAAACCCAGTTGGGGTTTCAGAGTAACGCTGAGACTTGACTGGCTACGTGGGGAACATCAGTTTGGGCAGGAAGGTCATTTATTCCAATGTTCTTTTACCTCTTGAGTTCTCTATACAGGCTGTAGCAGTCCTTGTTTTGTTTCCTAGAGGTAAAACCTGGGTTGCTGAGACTGTGCTGTGCATGCAGCTGCTGTGGGATTCTGCAATATCCTGTAAAAAAGGTGGGATTTGTAGCCACTGCACAGCAGTTCCTGCAGGTGCTGTAGCTGGGAGTGCTGTGATGGGCTGGATGTGTTTCAGTTCAGAGCCGTGGGTAGGACTCGGTGCCATGGTGGGGTTTGGCTCACCAGGAGCCTCTGGATGGTCACGTGTGTTTCCACATCCTGGAGCTGAGGAGATGAGGAGAAGGGAACGTAGAACGAGGTGTCAGGTGGTTCCAAAGGCTAATCTGTATTTCCAGGTGTGATGTCTGTGCCTGGTGTCTCAGGTGTGAAGCTGAGCTATGTTTGTGCTCAGAGGGGGCACCAAGGTGCCTTAGAAAAGGCTGATTTTATTAAAATCTGCATTAACACCACCCCCTGAACTCTGTCCAGAGAGTTTCATTGGTGAAAATAGCACACCAGGAGCTTATTGCCCTTACGAGATTTTCTTTTAAAATCAAATGTCAGGCTCTGAAGAGGTTCAAGGAGAAAATAAAACAGGTGGAATGTGTCTTGTCTTAGGGGCACAGTTTGAGGGTGCCGTGGTGAGAAGGTTTGAGGTGCTTTGTGGACACGGGGTAGAAATATTGTGCAAATATTGGGTATAAAACCTTCTCCAAGTGTTTGTAATGTGGGCTGAACTTCTGTCTCAACCCTGATGACTGCCTGGGCTGTACAACACGTGCAGAACTGTTTGCTACTCATCTTCAGGAGTCAATATTGGCTTGGGAGAAAGAAGATTAGCTTGGAAAAAATAGATTGGTAGAAGATATTTAAAGCTTTTTTTCCCCTGGTCCCTTTTTGTAGCTGTTAAACTTTTCCTACCCTGACCAAACTGCCCAACCTGAGGCTGGTGAGGGGCAGGAGGCAGGAGGTGCCCGGTGTCTTCCCACGCTCTGCTCCAGAGTTGGAGTTTGACACCCTTTTCAGGAGCTGTCCCATGTGCCTGTCTCCAAGTCACAGATCAGTGTCGCTGGTCTTTCACACTTCTGCTCTCAGCCTCTCCTCATGGTTTACTCCATTCTTTCCCTGTTTTCTGGCTCACTGCAACAATTTCATAGAATCCTGGAATGGTTTAGGTTGGAAGGGACCTTAAAGACGATCTCATTCCATCCCCTGCCATGGGCAGGGACACTTATCACTGTCTCAGGTTGCTCCAAGCCCCATCCAGCCTGGCCTCGGACACTTCCAGGGATGGGGCAGCCACAGCTTCTCTGGGCAGCCTGTGCCAGGGCCTCAGCACTCTTACAGACAAGAATTCCTTCCCAATATCCCATCTAACCCTGCCCTCTGGCAGTGGGAAGCCATTCCCCCTTGTCCTGTCCCTCCAGGCCCTTGTCCCAAGTCCCTCTCCAGCTCTCTTGGAGCCTCTTTAGGCACTGGAAGGCTGAACACCCCCAGCTCTCCCAGGCTGTCTCCATGGCACAGGTGCTCCAGCCCTTGGAGTGTCTCTGTGACCGTAATGGATTTTAATGTCCAGAAATTTCAGCGTTCAATGAAGCTGAAGAACTGCAGAGAAGATCATGGCTGGGAACAGTTAATGAAACTTTAAGTTTCAGCTTTTATCAGTGATGCTCTGACCAGTTTGTCATCCAGCTCAGTGCCAGGTGTGTGGTGAAACCAGTGCCACCACTTGCACATCCCTCATTTGAACATCGACTCCCAAATCCTCCTCCAGATGAGTCAAAACAAAGCAACTTTCTCAAGTTTTTCCTTCTTTTCCTCCCTTGGTCGCTCATGTCTTTGTATCTACCTTAATGCACCTGCTCAGTGTTAGTTTGGAATTGAAGATGGTTTGTACGGAGATTTAACTCAGGGAAGGGAAGGACACGGCACATGGTCCATGTGTGGGTGTGCCCAGGGGGAAAGGCCTCCTCGGAGCCTCTGAAGCTTTGCCTTTGTTGAGTGAGCCCAGAGCTGTGTTTGGGGTTTATTTCCAGTGTTGGCTGTACAACTCCACCGTGTCCAAAGGAGGGGGGCAGCGCTGTCCTGCATTGCTGCCTCAGCCGGGGTTTGGCCACCGCACAGGTACCGGCACAATCCCAGCGGCACTGGCAGCTTTTCCTCTCCCTCTGTCCTGGTGCAGGAGCCCTCGGTTTCCAGAGAGACCCTCTCCCCACTTTACTTGCTTCTAGTTTCAGAGACCCTGTTGAGATACAGAGATGTACAATATATATGCTAAGACAGAGCCTGTTACACCCCACTCTACAGCTTTAAACTTCCAAAGTAATAAACTCTCTAAAGCCAAGAGCCTTAACAACTCCAACATCTGCTGAGACAAACAACACAGTTCTAAGTTTGCGCTGAATATTTGGGAATTTCTCCTGCTCGATGGTGGGTGTCTCCAGTTAGCGAGGAGGCAGCAGCAGTATCCAAAGATGACAAGGACCTTGGCCACCCTCACTGAGTTCCCCAGGAACAGGTAAACAGGCTCCCGCCTCGTGCTCTCAGGAAAGTCACCTCGCTCCCCCAGTGCTGGCAGGGTGGCTTTAGGTGTTGTGTTGTCCTGCAAAGCTCCTTCTTCCCATGAAACAGGAATTTTAACTTGCCATAAAACATCATCTTTGTTGATGGCAGGGGCTGGATTCCTCCTTTCCCACCCTTGGGGTGTTTCGGTCCTTCGACATTGAGGTGGAGGAGGCAGGGGTGTAAATGATGGGAGAGCTGGGTGGTTGGGAAGGAGCTGGATGTGCCCCTGGAGCTGCCATGTGGGTGCCATAGTGGTGCCCAGGCAGCAGCAGCTCCCGCAGCCGAGTTGTCCCCGTCGCTGGCGCAGCGGTGAAGCTCTGGGAAGGTGTAGCCGGGAGATGCCAGAGCTGAAACCACCACACCATTGAAAGCTCAGAAAAACAATATTTATTACAAAGAATTGGCCAACAAAACTAGAATTCGAGAGAGAGGAAAGAGGAGGGAAATAAGCCCTCAGTACAACCCCCCACTCACTCAGGTGATGCCCCTTCAGGGTGTCCCGTGGATCAAAGCAGTGTGGTCTCATCCTCCTCACCCGAGTGGTTTTCCCATTGTGACACCGACTCACGTGTGACCACCGTGCAAACTGAAATCCCAGTGGCTGATGATACCAACTTTGTGCCAACAACAGCTCTGTTGTACCTTTTCCAAAACTCAAGTTCCCAACAGTAAAACCATACAATATTTTTCCCATGCCACATTGACAAACACAACCACGGACCCGCTACAGCCGAGTCTCAAACGCGACTCAGATCCCTGACACAGGAATAAATCAATCAATCAATCTGAAGTTTTAAGCTTTTTTTTTCCTTTTCTTCATCAATTTTAATATTATTCTTAACTTTCTTCTTTAAATCTCGACTGTGGCATGTGTGTGAGGGCATCTAATTGTACACATGCACCTAGGACTTGGAGTTTGCTGGTTTAAAGCACAAAATACACTATATAAATAATTTCACTTTTTTAAAGTTACCAAAACCAAAGTTATAGACACTTAAATTATCAAATAGATTCGATGGTTCCAACGCTGTGTGTCCACTCTTCAGAGGATTCATGTGTCCAAGCTGTCCCCCTTTTCTCTTTTTCTTTGCATCCAAGCTCTCCTTCTGCTGTGTAGTTGAGGTTCAGACCCGACATGTTGGAGACTCGGAGAGTTTTTTTTCTTCTTTCCTGCTGCTGCAGCTGCCACTGGGCCAGCTCCCTCCCCACGGCTCCTGCCCAGTGGCCTGGCCCCAGTGCAGCTTCTAAATGATCCCAGAGCATATTCCAAGGCTCCTGCGTCCACCCAGGATGCTCAACGGGAGGGGCACCTTCCAGACCCCTGTCCTGGGGTTTTGACACTGTTAATAACAAACTCATGCTCGTTCCTCCACCCACAGCCCCCAACACTCTCACACACACTAGCACTCGACTCAGGAAGAGTCTCATTGGGCGGCAACCAACTGACCCTGCACACACCATCACTGTGGGGTCCAAGAGAAACCCCCGTTTAACAGATAAGAGATTACGGTACCGTTAACACCCTGAGCTCACACTGACACACTGGACACACAACACAGCTCGCACGAGAACAAGAGCAGGAGGTGACAGCTACACTCTGTAGCCTGCCCCCTCCCAGCAATAAGCAGCAGCCCCACAGGCTGTGTGGGTCCCACTTTTTTCCACAAAAAAAACCCCAAACAGCAGCGCACCCCGCAAGCTATGCACTCCACCAGCAGGTCCTGCTTGTTTTCCACAATAAGTGGCACAACTCTACAAGCTGTGCACCCTACTTGCAGAGTCCACTTTTTCCCCAGCAATGGTGTGTTTCATGTTCAGCATCCTGCCCTCGTCGCCAAATTACATAGCAGAGAGAATGCCGAAACTAAAACCACTACACTGCTGAAAGCTCAACAAAACAATATTTATTACAAAGAAGTGCCCAACAAAACGAGAACCCGAGAGAGAGGAAAGAGGAGGGAAATAAGCCCTCAGTACAGGTGTTACTTACAGGGTTGTCTCACTGAGCCCAGAATGCTCAGAATTACCCATAGCGCAGGCTGCAGCCTCGGAGTGTTGGCGGGCTCACAAGGTAGCGAGTGTTCCCACAAAAGGCAACGTTGTCCTCCGTGTGAAGCTTGAGTTTGGTCCCAGCACGAGCTCTCTGCTTTCCATACAATTAACCTGTGATGTCTACCCGGGCAGGTGTGGCCAGCACCACCCAGTCAGAGGCCCTCAGTCCCTCCCCCCGTGATGTCAGTGGTGCCCCTTCTGCACACACCTGTGTGCACTGGAATTTCCCTGTGCCTGCGTGCTGCACCTCGGGGGTCTTTCCTAAATGAGTCTGGGGGCTTACTTCATCCTCCTCCTCTTCGCTTTCTCCTTCAAATACCCTCGGAGGGCCGTCGGCCAATAGCCAGTCACCAATTAATTTCAGTTTATACAAGATGCTTCCTTCAAGGACGGAGTTCTCGTTTATCAGTGCTTGTTTTCTTATAACTTGGCAGGAAAAGAACAGACTCTCACGGGTGGCTGGGCCAAATACAGGTCAAAAGTAGCAGCATCTAAATAAGCACGAATACAGAAGGTTTGCTCTAGGACAACATCCCACTGCCTGCTTCGTGCAGCCAGTCCATGGACACCTTTGTAAATGCACCTCCCCTCCTGCCTGTTGGTTTGCTTTTCTCGTGGGAGCAAATTTCAGCTGGTTACTGAAACCCTGCGCTAGAAAATGGAACGCTGCTGTCTGACCATGGCTGGCTGGGGATGAGGATGGAGATTGGACTGGAGTGGGGGATGAGGGTGGGGATGGGGATGGGGATGGGGATGGGGATGGGTCTGCCCACCCTCCGTCCACACAGTGACACCTACATGTCCCCCTGTATAAGCCATTGCTGGGTGTCGAGGGTGGCAGTACCTCATTACAAACAGCCCGAGAGAGATTATTTTTGGAGTAATCAGCTGAAACCAGGGTTGGCTTTGGTTTGCCAGGGGTTGGGTCTGGGAGCTGGCACAGACCCCTGAGCATTCCCCTGTTTCCCTGAGCATCCCCTGCTTCCTTGAGGAGCTGCCTCGGTGCTGCCCCAAGGCTTCAGCACTGCCTGTCCTTGCACAGGCACACGTGGGGATGAACAGAAATACAGATGGGTAGAAAGCATTAATTGAGAACGTCATTGAAACGTTACTGAATTATGAAATGAAAATTAACCAAGAACAGTTTCCAGTTACAAATTTTTAAAAAGGCAAATCAAAGGGTTTTGAAGCCTCCAGGTTAGCTGGATTATTTCTTCCCTCCTGCCCAGCTCAGCCCGTGTTCCCCACCTTGTCCCTCCCTTGCAGGAAGAGGGAACCTCTCTGTTTACACCCACTGCTCGGGCAGCTTCGGATGGGGCTGCACGGGGGGACGGGGCTTCCTCGCAGAGGCCTCGCTGTAAATACTCTGCCAATGCTTTGTGGACAAAACCAAGATGGAAAAAAGTTGTATCTGTGAAATATTAAGCGTTGTGTGTACATAGATCCAACGTATTATCTGCAGCTCTGTAATCAATTGTATATTGAACTGTTTCACTGTACGGACACTCATTTCACGCTCTCTTAGATGTAGAAAAGCTGAGCAGTAATTCACAATACACTATGTCAACTCCAAATCGGTTTGCTTTTGTATTTTTGCTCCAGCCCCACTTCAGCCGCAGCCCTTTGCGCATGGTCTGGAAGAGGAACAGTTTGGAACAGAAGGTTTTTCAGCCCTTTGGTTTGGATCTGGCTTTTGACAATGTTTCTTTGGTAATCATGAAGCCACAGAGTTAATTTTTGATCAGGGACATACCTAGGACATGTTTTAAATGTGAAAGGAATTTGTCACATGAAGTTGGTGGTAAATGACCTTCTTGTTCCCAGTGCCAGGTGAGAAGACGACTCCTTCCTGATTTTTCCTCGTTTCAGTGCAGCTCTGAAGTGTCGGGAAGGGGTTGTGCAGCTGCCGGAGGTCACTGCCAGCTGTGGCAGGAGGTGTCAGCAGAGCTTTTCCCCCCAGGGAGCTTGTGTTGGCCAGAATGGGGGATGAATTTGAAGTAGTTATTTTTTTCTTTAGCAGAGAGCATCGATGGTTTACTCTGGAATACCAGTGCCTTACTCTGATCCCCTCGATCCGCTTGGAAAGGGGAGTGAGGCAGTTATTCTGGAGTGAGCGTCCACAGAGCAAGGACTGGCTGAGTGGGGGTGGTTGGTTGAGAAGAGGAGCCTTGGTGCTTCCAAAACCAGAATCTGGCCCAAAGATCAACCCTGTGTCTGTCTGTCTGTCTGTCTCACGGACCACCCCCTGCCTCCCTCAGGGTCTCTCCTAAGCCTCCCACCATGTTTTCATGGGGTTTCCCTGGGGGATGAAGCCCCTGATGAAGCCCTGAGCCCTTGCCCAGCCAGGGTTTGAGCTGGAAGATGTGAAGGTTTCCTCTGGATCCTGTTCCTTGTCGATGACCAGCGACCCACTGCCATCATGTCCTGCGGCACCAGACCCTTCTCACGGGGCAGCCACAGCATCTGGATGGGTCCAGCCAGACCTCCCACTTCCCATTTTTCTGCTGCAAGACTAAGAGCTTTGTCCCCATGGAATCATGGAGAGGTGGAATCTGGGTTCTGATTAATTCTTTTCCCTGTATTTTAATAGTTGGGTTTTCCCCACAGCCCAGGTAAGTATCAGAGCACACAGTAATGCCTGTGGTGTGATTGGTGCCACAGCCAGGGGTTGCCCAGTGCTGCTCAGTTCCAGCCCAGGTGTTTGATGCCAGTAGGGATGTGTAGGCCTTGCTGTGGTGTTCCTGGGTGTTCACCTTCTGTTATAGACGAAAACTGTTCCAATATTGTCCAGTCAGGTTCCAATTGTGGATCATGGTGATTGTCAACTGCCAAGGGATATTTTTTAATAAATCTTACTGAGGTATTTCAAATAAACCCTGCCTTCCTGTGTTCAGTTGTCTTGTTCTGGGTAACCCCATGTTAAAGTTTCTTCTCTCTCTGTGCTTTGGTTCTTGTTCAGGATGTGTCATACACCAACGCTGGGTGTATTGAAAGATCCACCCTGTGCTTGATTAGTTCATGTGGGGACTTTCCTTACAAAGCCCAGAGGTCTCTTGGATGTGTTTCACAGCAGTTCCCAAAAGGCTTTCTGGGACAATGGGGGACAATGGCTGTGCTGCTTATGGGATCTCTGCTTCTGAGGAACCACCATCAGCTCGGGGATAATGGAGAGATGCTGCAGCAGCTGGAGCTGTCTCCCAGTCTGTGATCCATGGATGGCTGGAAACTGCCTGGCTTGTGCCCTCCTTGCTGAACTGGAGGTGATATTTCAGCTTTCCTGGGGAGTTGAGAACTTGCAGGTGACCTCTGGGCTTGGCTGGGCACAGGGACCCCCAGTGCCCTCTCAGCTCCGGCACTGGAGAAGGTGGGCGTGGGGCAGATCTCCTCCCAGCTCCTACCCTTGTTCTCCTGGGTGTTCCCTGGCAATCCCCAAGTTCCAACTGTTCCCCTAGTTTCATGGGGCAGTTCCAGCTCCCTCTGTGCCTGAGGGGGACCCACCTGCCTCTCTCTGCTGTGCCATCGCTGAGGCTTCACCAAAGGACCCTGCCCTGGTCCTGCTTCAGGGGCAGCCCATGGAGAGCAGGTGCTCCCACCTGGCTCCCCACACCAGCCATGGGCTTTCCTTTTCACACCACTCGGAGCTTTTCCTCCATCTCTGGGTCAGGTCTTTCCCTGGAGCAGTAATTCCCTGGTTTTGTGCTGTTTCAGCCCAGCAAAGCCCATCAACGCTCAGTGTTAACGTCCGTGGCCGCTGCAGTGGCATCGGTGCCATCGAGTGTCACGGCTCTGCCACGGGGGCCTGGGGGGCTGCAACCAGCTGGGCCTTGATGACTTTGGGTCTCAACTTGGTGATTATCATTTTCTTTTGGTAACTAAACTTTTGCTGCTTTGTGGCGTCGAGCAGCGATTCTCATTTCCCAGCTTCGTGGAGTTTATGGGAATTTAAGAGCTAGATGCAAATGAACTTCATTAACATGTGTAATTATCTTATAAGCCTCATACCCATCTGTCCTGCATATGCTTTGTACTCGACGCTCTGAGACAAGTGACCACGTTGGGCTTGGCACGAGGCGCCTGCAAGTGGGAGCCTTTGGGAAGAGGGGCTGGATTAGTGCTGGGGGTGCACTGGAGGTGTCCTTTTTCAAAGGCTGTGTCCAAGCTGGGAGATGGGAATTGAATGGGTGAAACATGCAGCAGAATGGCACCATCTTAGGAATGATTTGCTAAAAGCAAAACAGCAGCGTGGAAATAATTGAAACAAACCCCAAGCCCTGCCCATTTGCAGCCCAAGATCCTGGACTGGTGTCCTATGGTGGCACAGGATGCGTTTCACAGTGGGGAAGCTGTGCTGCAGTCACAGCACTGGGTGCCACAAGCAATCCCAGGCAATCCCTTTGTCCTTATTTAATGTTATTGAAAAATAGCAGAAAAAAATAAGCCTTTACTTCCAGGTTGATTTGCAAATCCATGGGTATCTGCTACTGTCTAGGAGACAGTGCAAACCCCAGACTTGCACAAGAGCCCCCAAAGGGTTTAGGGGCTGTGCTGGGGGTTGAGCACAAATCTGCAGCTCTTTCATACCACAGCATCGTGTCAGAGCCGCCTCTGTCAGCACACACTCGGCACATGGGGTGAGCCATGGGGTGCTCCCGTGTGCGCCTCGCTCACCTCACAGCACAGGAAAAGCACTGATGCACCCAATGTCTGCTTTTTGAGCGTGTGTTTGTAATGAAGCCGAAGTAGAACGTGAAACTTTCCAGGCCTGGGAGGGAGCAAGGAGCCAGGATGAGCAGCCCTGGGTATGGGTGTGCTGCCACCACAGCGGTGAGTCCGTGTGTCCCGGGAGTGGGGACAGGGAATGCGGCGCATAGCAAAGCGCTGACGGAGGATCTCCTTCCCTCCTCTCGCTCTTGCCAGCTCATATCGAGGCAAAGACACCCTGTTCCCGCAGGGGCTCAGATGACACCCCGGCCCAGGCACCCCTCTGCCTTCCTCCCCCTGCATCCAGCCTCCTGGTCCGAGGCCAACATCCCGATTGCGTTACCAGCCGCCCTGTTCCCCTCCAGCGCCGGCAGATGGGAAGTTCAAGAGTGAGGGTGTTGAGAACTGTGGAGCTGGAGCTCTAAATAACTGTGAATACGAGCAAATCAGAGATGTGGCTGCAGGGGAAGCGATGCCACGGTGTGACCAAACTGGAGAGAAAACACAAGTTTGGGGTAGGTTGGTGGTTTGGGAGCAGGTGCTGTGTGGGTTTTTTAGGGGGAGCTCAGGGATGTGCCTGGTGAGCCCAGGTCCCAAGGGCACTGTGGATTGATGGCATCACAGGACATGTACAAACCTTTATCAGTAGTATTTGGGTTAACTCTGTGCCAGTCACGCTGGAAGAAGGGGGTAAGATGTAATGTTCTTTCTAATCCATAGAAAATACAAGGGAGAAGTGCCCCCCTCATGTGGCTCCTGCCCACGGAGCTGCCCTCGCACTGTGCCTACCCAGCATCCTGCCCCAATTCATGGCTGCACCCACAGGGCCCTGTGTGATCCAGCTGGGCACAAACAACTCTGCTGGGGACGGGTTCTACTGGTTTGGCTCTTTGTCTCCTGGGACCTCCCCCAAACTCTGCCCAGTGAAATCCTCCCATCTCTGGTGAGAGGGGCTGCAGGGAGCCCCTGTAGAAGGGAACATCCATGGGAAGAGAGGAGCTGGTGTGATACCGGGGTGGTGCCTAGACCCAGATGTCCCCTGGAATGGTTTTAGCCCTGGAGGTGCCCAGTTTGCTGGTGCTGGGGTCCTGTGAAGGCTGTCACAGCTGTGCCAATGCCAAGTGCACCTGAGGGGCATTGGGAAAGGGGAGTTGGGGCAGCGACAGGCTGAGCTTCCAGCTGAGGTCTTGCAGTGTGTGTCACTCTCTGCTTCGAGGCCGGGTCCCCAGACCCCTCCTTCCCTGCTGGCCCCTGTTCGGGGTGCCTTATGCTGTTCTCCTTCCTCCTGGGTGAGATTTTGGGGTGCCCCTGTGCTCTTTGTACATGGAAGAAGGTGGTTTCTTACTTTTATACGTGCTGCATGAAGGTGTAAATACTGTAAGGCCTCTCGTTGCCAGAGGTGCTTCCCAGAGACTGAAGATGCCAGGAAAGCCCCGGCAAAGCAACGGGACTGTGACAGGCAGAAACCTCTTTGTCCCCACCAGCAGCTGGGACCAGGGTGGCCCTGGGGACAAGAGGACAGGAGGGGCTGGCGAGGGCAAAGGACCCGGCATGTCCCGGCCTTTATCTCCCCCTAGTGCCTCCGGCTCCGGCGCCTCTGCTCCGGTGCCCTGCTGGGCACAGAATCCGGCGATGCCACACGAGAGGGGCGTGGGGGGACCAGCCCTGGGTCAGCCACGTCCCAGAGCAGCATAGGGAGCATGGGGGACGGGGCACAGGACGCAGCCGTGGAGCAGGACTCTGTCGGCATGAGGAGATACGACCTGAGGAACACAAAATTCCAGTCAAGTGTCAGGAAGAGCCGTGGCATCCCGCAGCACTAAGGTGGAACTGCTGTGGTGATGGGGAGGAGAGGGAAATGATGGAGAGTGAAGTGATGAAGGTGCCTTTGCTTGGCCCAAAGGGACACAAAAGGTGACATTTCCGAGGCTGAAATGAGGTTGTTCTGGTGGCAGGGTCAGCTGGGCACTGTGACCTGGGCAGGCCCAAGGGGAAGGATCCATCGCAACTGTGAGATTCCCCAGAGAGTGGGGAGAGGGTCACCTGGCCTGTGAGACCCTGGGGATGTCCAGCCCTGTGCTCGGGACAGCCCGGCCCCGCTGGAGCTGGGGATCAGCCCTGGGTGCTGTGAGACCTTTGGTGACAAGGACCTTGCTCCGTCCTGAGCCATGTGTGCACTGAGTTGTGTCCAGGCCCAGCAGGAGCCCGAGGTCACAGGCAGCTCATCCAGCTCTGCTCTGCAGGCTTGTCCTCTGCCATCACTCTGAGCTTTCCGTCTCTCGTGGTCTGAACAGAGTGAAAGGGGGAAGAAGCTCTTCATTGGAGACTATCTTGCCCCTCAACCCAGCAGAGTTTGTGAGGGAAATGGTTAAAAAGACACATTTGGCAACATGAAAGGGCTCTGCACAGCCTTGGGTGGGGTAGTGGGGGTCTCCCCATGTGTTCAGCTTTCCAGGGAGAGCCCCTTCCCACCTCACTGCACTGTGCTCTGCCTCAGGTGACCTGACACCACTGGGGACTCCGCGTTTTGGGGTTGTCCCTGAGCCGGTGATGGAGTTCATCCTGATTTAGGGCAATTCTGTGGCACTCCGGGGTTTTCAACAAGTTTTAGCCCTTCTGCTAAGGAGTGAGACCTGCACATGGGGCCAGGGACATGGGGCAGGCTTGGGAGTACAGGGCTGTAGCATATGGGGCCGAACAAGGCAGGGTGTGGGGTTGTGCTTTGAGGGGAGTGAGAGTGCACAGGCAGCCTCTGCTTTAGGGGACAACACAAGCCATGCTGGCCCCACATCACCGTGTCCCCAGCACAAGGATCTGCCCAAGCTGGGGGGTCACACTGTGGATGTTCCTGGCTACAAACCACCCATTCCCTGCAATGTCCTGCAGCCCCCTGCGCTCCTCCAATCCCAGTACCTATTCCAGGGCTGTTCCCAGCAGGAATTAGCCCACG
Source organism: Neopelma chrysocephalum (assembly GCF_003984885.1). Lineage (NCBI taxonomy): Eukaryota > Metazoa > Chordata > Aves > Passeriformes > Pipridae > Neopelma > Neopelma chrysocephalum. The sequence goes on from NW_020897722.1 coordinate 726,263, forward strand.
GAAGGAGTTTGCTGCACTCTTCTGGTTTTAGAAACATTCTGAATCGGAGGATTCCTCTTTCTCAAACTGCGCAGAGAGGACTTGTGCACCCACAGGGTTAATTGCAACGAAACCCCTTCGGGTTTTCTCAGCCCCCCCGCCCGGCCGGGAGCACTGGCGCCCTGCTCCGGGTATTTATAGCACCGTGAACTTTGAGTGTGTCCAGCGAGCTGGGATGTGGGGACGGCCCCGGCAGAGCTGGAGGCTGTTGGGGTTCTGGCCCCAGGGGCTGCAGCAAAGCCACAGAGACCACCCAGCACCACATCCCGGCCCCTGTGCCCCACGCACCCCGTGCCAGAGCTGGGTGTCCGTGGCCGGGCAGCACCGGGGCACCCGGGGACTCCAGGCTGTGGGACCCCTGTGAACACACCTGGGCCACCAAGGGGTTAAGCCTCCTTCAGCCACAGCAGCATCGGAGCAGCATCGTCCCAAGCTGATGTTCCTGGGTTTGAGCTGATGTTCCTGGGTTTGAGCTGGTGTTCCTGGGTTTGAGCTGGTGTTCCTGGTATCGCAGCAGCTGAACACAGACATCTTCCCTTTTCCATGGCAAACAACAGGCAGAAGCTCCCACCTTTTCACAGCATCCCAGGACAGATCCCTTCTCACTAGATGACCTGCCAACCAGTTCACCAGGTCCTGGAGAGAAGGAATATGCTCTGAAACCAGGCAAAGGAAGAGGGGAGTATGGGTGGTAGGGGATGAGAAGCCTCTGTGTTTGTGCAAACACTTGAAAAAAACCCTAAAAACAAACCAAAACAAAACAAATTAGGATTTGCTTATCTTTTAACAGATGCCATCTGTATCTATGGATTGAAGGGGCAGCCCAGGAATCCAACCATGTCCTGGGCTGCATCCTCAGAAGAGGAGCAGCAAGGTGAGGGTGGGCTGTGCTCTGGTGAGACCCCACCTGCAGTGCTGCTTCCAGCTCTGGGGTTCCCAACATGAGAAGGATGTGGAACTGCTGAAGTGAGTCCAGCAGAGGCCACAGAGATGCTCTGAAGGCTGGAGCAACTCCACTCTGGAGCCAGGCTGGGAGAGCTGGAGATGTTCAGCCTGGAGAAGAGGCAGCTCTGGGGAGACCTGAGAGCCCCTTCCAGTGCCTAAAGGGGCTCCAGGAGAGCTGGAGAGGGTCTTGGGACAGGAGATGGAGGGACAGGAAAAGGGGAAATGGCTTCCCACGGACAGAGGGCGAGGTTAGATGGGATATTGGGAAGGAATTCTTGGCTGGGAGGGTGGTGAGGCCCTGGCACAGGCTGCCCAGAGAAGCTGTGGCTGCCCCATCCCTGGAAGTGTCCAAGGCCAGGCTGGACAGGGCTTGAAGCAACCTGGGCTAGTGGAAGGTGTCCCTGCCCATGGCAGGGGGTGGAATAAGATGATCTTCAAAGTCCCTTCCAACCCAAACTATACTATGAAAGGGCTTTGGTCTGAGATGGGATCAGGTCTGGGAAAGCCAGATTGAGCAATGTCTCCTTGCCATCGATGGAGATGGTGTGTGGGCTGGGAGCTGGCCCAGGCACAGTCCAGCTGGGGAGGAGCATTGGAGTCCAAATCATAGAATCATAGAACATTAAGGGTTGGAAGGGACCTTAAAGATCATCTAGTCCCAACCCCCCCTTGCCATGGGCAGGGACATCTCCCACTAGACTGGGTTGCTCACGGCCTTATCCCACCTGGCCTCAAACACTTCCAGAGATGGGGCAGCCACAGCTTCTCTGGGCAACCTGCTTTCAGAAGGGCCAGAAGAGAAGGAGGAAGGCAACAAGGAAAATTAGAGAAGTGGAGTAGTTTCCACCCCAGGAACAACTAAACAGGTCGGGTTGCTTCACCCAGGGCAGGAAATGACAAAGGGATAAGAAAAAAGGCAGAAAAAGCAAAGTTTTCTCTATGTCGGAGAAGTCTGGGTGGATCTCCATGAGTACAATGGGAGATCTGTGATTCTATGATCCAATGAACTGCTGACATAAAAATTATCTCCAACCCCTTCTCCTGGGGCTGAGCACAGACCTGGTTACTGGAAACACACCAGGACCATATAGTGGGGTTTTTCACCTCAAAAGCAACTGAAATGTTTTGGCCAAAATCTGCTCTTTTTCTCATGAGTTTTCACTGTGATTCTGTCCCCAGAAGAGAATGTTTCATCTGCCGTGGGTTATGTTTGACAGCACTGTCAGCAAAGGAAAATTGGGACCCACAAAGGGCAGTGTCTGGAAATGTTCATCACGGGGACCCCATTTATAATTACAAATATACGCAGTTTTGTACAATTACACACCCCAGCCAGCTCTGGGGGCAATTGCTCAAGGTTGCCCCTTTTTTCCTGAAAGCAATGGCAATTTATTTATGGGAAGAATTATTTTATACCCTCGTGAGATTATAAGGGTGTTGCTGTTGCTCTCTGAGATGTCTTCAGGTCCTGCCCACCCCAGGAACAGCGACAGAGCTTTGCATCAGCTCCATCTATTGCAAGCACTGAAATATCAGGAAGAGAGGAGAGGAATGGTTTCAGTCTCAACAGATTCCTGCATAAAATAGAGGCTAGAGCACGTCTTCAAAATGATTGAGCGAGAACACTGCTCATTACATAAGGTTGTTGGGGGGAAAAAATAGGCTGATTTACATTTTTATAGGAAATAAAAGGAGGTCTGTGGGTGACATAGCACCTTCCACTGAGAATGTCAGCATGAGATAAGTGGGCTTCAAAGGGAAGAGTAACCATTTTCCTGCAGGGACAGAGTCCATCCTAGAGAGCTGAATCTGGGAGAAAGGGGCTTTTTAGAGGCAATTTTTCATTGCCAAAGCAAATACATTTTGTTATCACAATATGTACTGACTGCAAGGCTGCTAGTTCTCAGTTTTGCTGGTTCCTCTGAATTTTGGTGGAGCTTTGGGTAGCAGGAAAACCGGACTGCCTCTATTTTGTGGACATGGTGTTTTCCGGGCAGGAATTTCAGGCGGGAGGAGAGGTCGATGTGCTTTTTGGGAGCGGGGGGATTTTTCAGTGTCCGTCTGAGCAGGCTGGAGTTTAGTGATACTTTAATTTCATTCACAACGAGTCACTTGGTAGGTTTTGCCCTGGTTTCAGGTTGGTGGCCCTCTGAGATTTGCTCTGCCGTGCTTCAGATCCGCGGCTGTCTGGCAGAACAATTCCGGTTGCTCAAAAGCGCCGATTAGCATAAATGAAGGAGTGGGTGAAATGTTCATTATACTGCCTACTGTCATGTTTGTGTACCAGATTTTGTTACCATCTGTCATTTCTGTTTTCTTGTTGTTGCCAAAAGTTGTCATTCTGAATGGAGGGTGGAGACGTATCTTCAAAAGCCAACAGGAGATAATTTGAGGTGCTTTGGAGCTCGCGTGCTCTGCGCTGGGTGTCAGCAGCCCGCACGTACGTCAGCCTCGCACATCTTCATCCAAACCTGGGCAGTGGTTTAGTTAAAGGAGTTTTTAAAATCATTGTGTCATGCAAGCACACAAGATCCTTAGCTCTTGTCATTTAAGAAGACTATCTGGTCTTTGCAGTTGCACGGAAAAGCCTGAAAATAAAATATGTTTTCCTTAATGTTTCAAAAAAAAAAAAAAATAGAGAGTACAAAGAATGGGGTGTGTGGGGACATCAGGGTGTTAAAAACCAAGCTCCTGTCCAGAGATCTGAATGAGCGAAGTGACAGCTCTGCTATAATGGACTACAGCATCCCCAAATTATTTCCAGGGAGGTAAATGTCCCAGAGTCTGAAGCTGGACAAGTTCAGCCTTGAAATGAGGCGCAGCTCTCTCGCAGTGACAGTCTCTGTGCACTGTGACAGCGAGCAAGGGTGCGGTGCCCGCACAGGGGCTCGAAGCCTTTAAGGCAAAATTAGCTCATTTTCAACTGCACATCTTTAAATCAGTGTCTGGGAGGAAGGGCTCAGCTTGCAAGTGAGGAGTTGAGAGGTGAAGCCACGAGGATTTCTTGCCTTGCCCGAGTGCTGTGAGATCACTCGGTCTGCGAGCTCGGTGCCCTGTGCCAGCTGGGGAGGGAGGGGGTTTGGGGTGCCTGGATTGTCCCCCTTCCTTCAGGCTGGAGCATCAGGCTGGTGCTGTGAACTTTGAAACCTTCCCTGGCAGCGCCGGGGCTGTGCTGGCACCTCGTGGCTTCCCATCTTGTCAGACAGTAGCTCTACTCTCTTGAGGCTTTAATCAGGCCTGAGTGACAGGGCTCCACGTTCACCCGAAATGCACTGACTTGAGGCATCCAAAAATATAGAAGAAATGATCTAATGGCTTCAACTGGACTCAAACTCCAGGAAAATACAAAAGCAGACGGTTTTGGGATGTATTTTTCTTGGTTTGGGCACAGATGATGCAGATTCATAACCAAAGCCATGAAGATGTCGCAGTGTCACAGGGGGAACTCGCGCTGGCCTGCAGGTGCAGAGGGTCACTGCTTGCTCAAGGAGAGGTGGAGAAGGAGATGGAGCTGCTGTTGCTCTGGAAGAGGCAAAGATCATTCTGGGCATCTCTGGTCGAAGGCTGGGGGGAGACCAGGGCCATGTCATGACTGCAGTGGTTACTGGTACCTCTTTGCAGATGCCTCAGGTGATCTGTATTCTGCACCTTCCAGTGCCTAAAGGGGCTCCAGGAGAGCTGGAGAGGGACTTTGGACAAGGGCCTGGAGTGACAGGACAAGGGGCAATGGATTTCCACTACCAGAGGGCAGGGTTAGATGGAATATTGGGAAGGAATTCTTGGCTGGGAGGGTGGTGAGGCCCTGGCACAGGTTGCCCAGAGAAGCTGTGGCTGCCCCATCTCTGGAAGTGTCCAAGGCCAGGTTGGATGGGGCTTGGAGCAACCTGGGCTAGTGGAAGGTGTCCCTGCCCATGGCAGTGGGTGGGACTGGATGAGCTTTACAGTCCCTTCCAACCCAACCCAGTCTATGATTCTATGAAAATCCTGTATTTTACAAAGTCTTTGGCTGCTTTTAGGTTTGAGATAACAGCTCTGTCCTGCTTTAACACTTCAATAATGTAAATTGCCTTTCCTAGCTTGAATTCTCCCCTATTTTCTCTCTCCCAGAGGGTAACTGTACAAAGCTCACAAGCAAATTCCACACAGGCATTGCAGGATGCTGCAAGCATCACTGACAGCCGCTGTGAAGAGGCTGGGTCTGGGTTCGTTTCACAAGTGTGAAATAAATTTCAGAGCTCTCATATTCAAACCAGCCCAGTAAATTGCCCTGAATGAGCACCAAATGTTGTCTTGTGTAGAGGAACCTGGCAGGCAGCTGAGAAGCCTTCAGGTAAGCAGGGATATGTGGGCTTGGGCCACGGAGAGCGGAGCTGACCTGACTGAGGGGCCAAACTTACTGCTTGGGGGCTATTTAATAGTACATAATGGATATTTAATAGTACACTGGATGTGGAGGAGCTGGGGGACTGAGATGAGCAGCAGCAGTTTGTCAAGCCCCACTCCAGGATGGCAGTGATGGGACCTCCAGGCTGGGCGATTTGGAGCTGCTCTGGCTGCACTCCCCTGCTGAGCACAAGGCTGGGATGAGCTTTAATGGCTGGTGTGTGGCAGGAAGAAAGGCAAGAAAACAGGGAGTTTCTCTTCTTAACACTGAATGTGCTGTGGATGATCCAAGACCAAAGCGCAGAGAACATCGACAGCTGAACTGTGGAACTCCACGTTGCAGGAATTAAGCATCATGCCCAGGGTGGACAACTTGGGCTGAAAAGTTAATCCTGATGTAATCAGAGGCAGTGATGTAACAGCAAAATTGTGGAGTCACAAGTCAGAGGGTGAGATGCCACCAATGCCAAGTCTTGCAGGAATGGGACAGGAGTGATATGTGTAACAATCTTCCGCCTCATGCTTAAAAGGATGGAGCAATATCCTGGGAGAGCTGGGGAAGGTTTCTCTGTCCACCCAACGAGGTGTTTGGCCTTGAGGAATTTCAGACGAGACAAGTATCATGTCCAATCAAGGACACAAAATCCAAACAAATTAAAATGCATCTGGAGGGATGTGCAGGTACGTTAAAAGAGCTTCCTGACCTTTACAGGGATTGTTTTATACCCTGGAGCATGACATTTTATTACTCTCGCCTTCTACATAATTTATCGTAGAAAAATATTATTTTGGCTATAAAATTATTCACCTTCGTTTAAGCTCAGCAGTAGTATTTAACTTTCTGATCCTTTTTGAAACTAATTTCCCCAGGCAAATTACATACTGTGCCAAGACATTCCTTCGGCTTTAAATTTCCCTGCCATTAATGTCACAGAGTGGGACATCACAGCTGGGAGGGTGATCATTTCTTTGATAACCTTGAAACAACAGTCGGGCACCTCACTGGAGTCATTCTCACACAGATTTTCCAGTGGAAATGATCCCAGTTTTTCCTGTGCTGATTATTACCACCACCACAGCCACTCTGCTGCCCTGCTCTGATCCTCTTAACCCAAACAGGTTGTCCAGAGAAGCTGTGGCTGCCCCATTCCTGGAAGGGTTCAAGGTCATGTTGGGTGAGGCTTGAAGCAACCTGGGCTAGTGGAATGGGGTGGAATGAGCAGGGGGTGGAATGAGATGAGCTTTAAGGTCCCTTCCAACCCAAACCAGTCCGTGATTCCATGATTCTATGAGCTAGAAGATATAATGACAATAATTGTTTCTACTTTTAACTTGAGCCCACTGTTCAGGCACTGTGCAAACTTATGGAAAAAGGTGATTTCTGCTGAAAAAAGGTTTTCCAGATAAAGCCCTCGTGCTGTGGTGGGAGAAACTCTGGATTTGGCCACCAGGAAGAGTTTGGGTCTGGCTCTATGCTGGGCACCCAGGAGATTCCAGGTGTGATTCAGGCAGCTGAGACAAGGTGATAAGAGGGATGCAAGAAGCATCCAGCAGGATGATGCATGAGAGCCAGACCATACCCGAGGAACTCTCTGAGAGAACGACAGGGCTGGAGAAACAGTGGAGCCTTTGAACTGGTTGTTGCCACAAAAAGAAAAAATAAGGAATTTGGTTTGAATCAAACTGATGTGAAAAATTCAGTGAGGGGAAGGTTGGTGGATTGATGTGTTTTGGTTACTTTGTCCTTTCTTACTTCTTTCATTTTCTCAGTTTCAGAGGTAAAAGCTGTTTTTAAAGCTTTGCTCACACAGCATGGAAATTAAGTGTTTTCTTTATCAATTAATAGATCAGAAGGTTTCAGTGCTTTCCGAATTCCAAGAGCTAAAACCTCAGGGGGTTTCTGAATACTCACTGAATCCCTGAATACTCCAGTTACCCAGCTGAATAAGGTAGCTTTCCACAAACTTGTTATCTGCTAGAAAAAGGGGGAAAAGAGCCATCATCATCCGAATTGTGGGGCAACGTGGGGCTGGGCCAGGTCTCACTTTCCACTGGTCCCAAACCAGACAGCATTGAGCTCTGAACTCCTTGGAAGTTACCCTTTTTTTGTCCAAAACAAAACACCTTGTGGTAGAGGAAGAGAGAGGGTGGAGGCACAAACTGGCAGTTAATGTATTCCCCCTGTCAGCCCAACTCAGTGTGCTCCCTGCCCTGATGAATATTGAAGAATTTCATACAAATTGGAACTGGTTCAGCAGGACAGTTTTCCAGAGAGGCTTCCTGGCCACCGCTGGGGGCCCTTTCCTCCATGGGAGGAGCGCGCAGTCCGCAGGAAGGAATCCTTCCCTATGAGGGGCCCTGGCACAGGTTGCCCAGAGAAGCTGTGGCTGCCCCATCCCTGGAAGTGTCCAAGGTCAGGTTGGACGGGGCTTGGAGCAACCTGAGCTAGTGGAAGGTGTCCCTGCCCATGGCAGGGGGTGACACAAGATGATCTTCCAAGTCCCTTCCAACCCAAACCATTCCATGATTCTGTGATAGCACGTGGCAGTGCCTGAGCAAGGACAGGGCAGCCACCTCTGAGGCTGCACTTTTCTCCAAGAACTTGGGCAGAGTTGACCCTTGGAGCCTAACACAGAAGGTGAGAGACCTGTCTGCCACCTAAATCCAAAACATTTCACAGGTGGCTTTTAACCCGGGTGATGGAGAGAGGCTGACACTGCAAAAGAGCTTGGAGTTGCTCTCTGGGTGACTCTGGGAGTTCAACAGAGTCTCTGATGAGAAATAAAGTTTTTTAAGAATTGAACCCACAGCAAAAGGTTAAAGGTTGGTGGGGGAGCCAAGATTAACATTGACAAGGTATGGAGAATTTCCCAGGAATTAAGCTCCTAGAGATCACCAAAGCCTTGCACTGAAGTCATGACTGACACCAAGAAGAGGAGAGGCAGAGGTACAAGCAAGGCTGAATGGAGCAGGAGGAACTGCAGAGCTGTGCTGTTGTAGCTGCCTCCACCAGCCACAACAATGGCAGAGCAGGGAGAAATGCCACCAGTGTCCCCATGGCCTGGCTTTGCAGTGGCTCAGCAGAGTTTTGCTCACAGGATGGTGGTGAGACTATGAGCTTGGGCATAGTTTTCTTGGGAACACCAGATTTTGCTGCAGCAGAAAATAAGGACCGTCAGCCAGAACACAGGGAGGGCGTTTCCAAATGTCATCCCAGACACTTACGTGGAAGTCACTGCATTGCTGTGAGCACTGCTACCGGTAAAAAATTGAAAGCTATATGCAGAGAGAGAAAAAAACCCTGAACTTTGAGATTTATAGTAATGAATTACCTCCACAAAAGACATATGCAGTGTGTCCAGATGAGTTAATAGATGGTAGGATGGCCTTGGATCAAAAGGAGCAATGCTTAGTGTGGTCAAACATGCTGAGCCCGCAATCCTAGAATCATAGAATAGTTTGGATTAGGAGGGACCTTAAAGTTCTTCTTGTTCCAACCCCCTGCCATGGGCAGGGACACCTTCCACTAGCCCAGGTTGCTCTAAGCCCTGTCCACCCTGGCCTTGAACATTTCTAGGAATGGGGCAGCCACAGCTGCTCCAGGCAACCTGTGCCAGGGCCTTCCCACCCTCACAGGGGTGATTTTTTTCCTAATATCTAAACCTACTGTCTGTCAGTTTGAACCCATTCCATCTTGTTCTGTCACCACATGCTCCTGTAAATAGTCCTGCTGCATCTTTCCCATAAGTTCCCTTCAGGTACTGGAAGGTACTGGTCTTGTCTCTCTTCTGCCATGGTGGGAAGAGCAGAGGGCAGACATGGGTGAGGAGGAGTCTGGAGACACCTTCCAAGGGATGAGGAATCACCCACTCCCCCAGGTTTGAAGATGCTGACACGCCACTGCTCTGAGCTGCCAGGAGAGAACAGGAGAATGAATGGAGGGAGGCACCAGCCTCATGGGAAGGACAAGGTCTTTCTCCAAGATATGGGTTCAGGCAAGAGGTGGATCCTGTGGGGATCCAGAAGGGAATTGTGAGCAGTGCTCACTGCCAGAGTTCACAGTTCAGCACCTGAACTTGGACTGCCTTTCATCTGGGATTCACCTCACGCCAAGGTGTGAGCAGCAGCACCTGAAGAGCTTGTTAATGCACCCTCCTCCTGATGGTGTGATGGGGAAGTCAAATCTTTAACTGAAGGACAAGGCAGGGAGCTGGGAAACACAAATCTTCCCATCACAAATGGCCAGAGCGTATCTATGGGCATCCTGCCTTTCTGTGTGCTCAGGGAAGGGATCTTTCACCGTAATCTGCAGGGAAAAAAAAGTTCCATGTCTTTCTTTTGGCCCATGTTGGCTGAAACCACCCACAAACCACTAATTGCAACTGCTAAAAGTGAACTCACTATTTTATGGCTAGAAATATGATTTTTAAACTGACTGTGGGGCAGGGTGCGAGCTGGTATCAGATGGACGAGAAACCATAACGCAGCACAGCCCAAAGACAGGCATTTTTCAGAGCAGTTTGACCTTAAAAATAAAGCAAATGGACTGTTGTCTCTCAGACAAAGTGCAAACTATGATTTATCAAGCAACAACCCAGAGTGAGAGTGCAAAGACAGATTTAAACAGATTTTTCTTAATAGTTTGTCGGTCATGGCAAAAATACAGGCCAGCTCCAGCAAAAAGGCTTCACAGTTGGGACATAGGAAAGGACAGCTCTGAGTGATAGATTTGATTATGCTGATGACAGAAGACTACATATTTTTCCTGAACTGTTATTCTCACTTCTGTGAGACAGCCTTACTTGTTACATGGGAGATTCCTCCACATCTGAGTCGTGCCTGTAGGGAGGATGGGCTTGCCAGATGATAGACAGGAATTTGAGCAGTTCACAGTAATGTCCAAATCTGCATCCAGTCCCCACTAGACTCTTTCAACAAGTAGGTAGGAAAAGGCTTTGAATTAATGAATACGTACTGAAAAGCAGAGCAGAGTCAGAATCAGATCTGACTAGTGCCTGATAGCATTAGATGACAGAATGGCACTTACAGAACATGTTTAGCCACCTGCAAAAACCACTTTTTTTGCATCAAATGAAGCAAGGAGACCCTTTGGGATGTGCGTTAAGCTCCGCAGCCCGAGGAGCTGAGGGTTTGGAGAAGTGCACAAACACAGGGCTGAACACAGAACAGCGCTGTGATTGCGGTCCCGGGTTACCACCACTTCCTGAACACCACGGAATTCACACATACAATGAAAATCAGAAGCCAGAAACAACAGTTATTTCACAGAAAGTTGCTCCACAATCCCATGAGTGCAGGGTGTGTGTAACCAGACGTGCTTGGAGAAAGAATAGGCAGCACCTTCTGCGGCGGCCGAGGGGAGAGGAGACAACAGGCTCTGGGCTTCTCTTTTCCCTGGGAGAGCTCTGGCAGCACATGGGGATGGTAATGCATCCAGGTGCTGGGACATAACATCACCAGGAAAAACAGACTCCCATTCCCATTGAGAACTGCTCTGATGATGCCACAGTGACTACAAGTTACAGGGCAGAGCTCCTCAGAAGTTATTCAAACACTGCTAATTGTTTGGCTGTAAGGTTTTGAGGTCACAAGCTATAGAAATGATACTTCCATGTTTTGGGTGGGGAAGGAGGGTAGGATCTCGGGAGCTGTGTCTTTAAGCAGCTTAGTTCTGGAGACAGGAAGTCTGGCGATGGGCTGCAGCAGTGCAGATTTTATTATGCAATTTCTCTTGGAACTAGTCCCTGAATAAAGGAGTTATCCATTAAGCACCTGCTTCACTCTGCCTCCTGAGCACCGTGGATGAAGGCTGCAGGAATCCAAGCAAGGGCTTAGCCATCAGCTGGGGCAGCAGGGAGCCGTGCACTAGGGTCCAAACTGGGAATCCTGGTGTGCTTGTTACATGGTGTCTTTCAAAGAGTTTCTTTTCACAAAATCCTCCTACTCTGTTTGAGCTCATTCCATGTTTGGCATTTGCCAGTGGTTCAGGCCGTCTGACTCCTGCAATACTGATACCAGAGGGCTGTGGTACCCTGGGCACTGCACAACTCCTAGCTTTTTGGGGTATTTAATCATAGCCCTGTTTCTGGGGGCAGTGGATAACAGGCAAAGTCTTCCTCTCCCTCCTGCCATCAACCCGGTGCTGTTCGGATCTCGTGGCAGGGGGCAATTGAGGCCATCCTGAAGGGACATCATGTCACGGAGAAGCTGCAGGACCCAGCAGCAATAGGATCCTCCTCCTCTGCCCCCACTGCCTCAGGGAAAGGATTCCCTCTCTCCAAAGCATCTCTTTGCCCTTCCACTCTGTTCCTGGGACTCACAGCCCCGCTCTGATTTCCCCAACATGGCAAGCCTGGTGCTTGCTGTAAAGATGGAGGAGTTCTTCCAACTAATGGAAGAGGAACCACACCCTCCATGTCTGTTCCTCTGGTCTGCTCCCCGTTCCCAATGCTGAGTACATGGCATTTCCCTCTTAGGCACCAACACAGCAGCTCCTGTCACAGCGTTGGGGCTGTCAGAGTCCCCTGCTCAGTGGCTGTGTGGTCAGAGTCACAGTGCTGGTGTGACATCGGTGTGTTGCCCAGCACCAGGCAGCATGAACCTCCTGGAGCCAGGAGGTAGCTGTGGGACCACTCAGGATCTGTCCCCAGTAGTAAATCTCCATCCTGACTTCATGCCAGAGCTGCAGAGTTAGAGCAGCAGCAGGGAAGGGGGTCATCAGGGGAGCTAAGTGCTATGGGGGCTCCTGGTGTCAGCTGCTCCAGCAATTCCACAAGTGATGTAATCATAGAATCACAGAGTGGTTGGGGTTGGAGGGACCTTAAAGCCCACCTCATTCCACCCTCCTGCCCTGGGCAGGGACGGCTTTCACTACTGCAGGTTGCTCAGGTTGTAAAGGGCAAGGCAAACACAAGGAGTGATCCAAGCTGCAGTACAAAATACACAAACCAAACTTGTTAAAAAGTCAAAGCAGCAGCCAGCAAAGGGCACTGCTGTCCTCAGCTGTGCCTGACATCTGACCTGATTCCCACCTCTCACCTCCAACAGCAAAATGTATTCCCTTCACCTAAACTGGGATAAATGCCTTCTATCACAGTAAAACACTGCTGGACAAGAGCTGTTGCTCTCATGTCTGGAGCCACTGTGGGACACTGAACCCTGTCCCACACTGAGACATCCTGAAACAGATGGGAACTCGCTGGTTTTGAAGGAAATTAAAGCAGGCAGCACCAGGGAGCCCTTACTTGGGTAACTAATGAGTTATACAGTGATAGAAGCAGAGGCCTGTGAGAGACCTCCACATGATTACAGCCAGACCTTAGCAAGGACAGGCACCATGTAAATAAATACAGAATTTGCAAGTAAATGTAATGAAATGCATGTAAATGTAGAAGTAAATGTAATGAATTCCAGTTTTGCAGTAAACAAAAGGCAGACTTACTCTTTGCAAAAGAAGATATCATTATGGATCTCCTTTAAACCAATACATTATTGCTGATGAATCCACCTCAGTTTATGGAGCTCATCAACACATCCTTGGGATTGTCTCAGTGCCCTTCTCCAGCCTCTCCTCCCGTTGAGGCTGCCCTTCGAGGACATTCCAACATGAAGGTGATGAAAACAGCCCCAAGCAACCAGTTTGGGTACAAGTAGTTCTGCTGCCACACACGTCACCAGGGCTTATACGACCTGCTTCTCAGGTTGGGAACCAGTATGGAAATCCATGGAAGTATATGAGCACCAGTCTTCTAAACCTGTTTTGGGCTGGGGAAGTCTGTCTAGACAGAGCATAAGGTGTTTGTAAAGTGAGGCTGGCTTTGTTGTGAGAGTGGGTCAGCTCCCACTGGAGATTTGCCCTCACGTGGGGCTGCTCTGAGGGCACGGGGGGAAATGGGGGCAGTGAGGGGGGAGCTTGGCAAGGGAAGTTGTGAGGGGACATTGAGAGGGGACATTTGTGGTGGGACTGCGAGGGCTGACTGAGAGAGGGAACTGAGGGAAAATCGAGAGGGGAGACTGTGAGGGGAGTTGCAGTGAGGGGAGACCAAGAGGGGACATTTGTAGGAGGACTGAGAGGGGAAACTGGGGGGACTAGGGGTGACTGAGAGGAGATGCTGAGGAGATGCTGTGAGGGGTGTGGCTGTGAGGGAGGCATTGAGAAGGGATGTCCGTGGTGGGACTGAGAGAGGAGACTGGGAGGGGGGATTGTGAGGGGGTTTTGAGCCATCTGCAGTGGGACTGAGAGGGGAGTTTGTTGGGGGGTGACTGTGAGGGGACTGAGAGGGGAAGGGGGAATGTGGGGAGACTTGAAGGGGACACTGTGAGAGCGGCACTGAGACATCTGAGGGGAGATGGAAAGGGGACACTGTGAGGGGATCACTGATAAGAGGGGAGACTGAGGAGGCAACTGTGGGCTGCTGAGGGGGGAGCACCTGACAGGAGCAAGCAGGAGAGACTCAGCAAGAGACATGGGGGGAGGCAGTCTGAGGGGACTGAGAGGGGGGATTTTGAGGGGGCATTGAGCCATCCATGGGGGAAATGAGAGGAGAGATTTGGGGGGTGACTGTGAGGGGACTGAGAGGGGAAGGAGGGACTGTGGGGAGACTTGGAGGGGGCACTGTGAGGGGGGCACTGAGATATTTGAGGGGTGCTGAGGTGGAGAGGGGATGCCGTGAGGGGGCAGCTGTGGGGTGCTGAGGGGGGAACCCTGACAGGAGCAAGGAGAGACCAAGGCAAGCGACTTGAGGCATGAATCTGAGAGAACTGAGGGGAGACTGAGAGGGAACAGACACTGTACGAGGGTGTTGAACCACCTGGGAGGGGGAGTTGTGGGGCTGACTGTGAGGGGACTGAGGAGGGAAGAGGGGACCGTGGGGAGACTGAGCGGGGATGCTGAGGGGGCCTCAGAGATATCTGAGGGGACATGAGGAGGGGACACTGAGGAGGGCACTGAGACATCTGAGGGGAGACGGAGAGGTGACATTATGAGAGGGCAGCTGTGGGGGGAGCCCTGATAGGAGCAAGGAGAGACCCAGGCGAGCGACTTCGGGAGCCACTCTGAGGGGGACTGAGGCGAGATTGAGAGGGGACACTGTAAGGGCGGCCCTGAGGCATCTGAGGAGCCACTGTGAGGGACGAAGAGGGGATGCTGTGAGGGCGCAGCTCTGGGGTACTGCGTGAGGAGCCCCGACAGGAGGAGCCCCGACAGGATCCAAGCAGGATAGACCGAGGCGGGACCCCTCGGACGGGTTTGGGGGGCCACCGCCGCGCACAACGAGGGCGCGGTCTGGGGGGCGGGGTCGCCACCGGAGACCCTTTACCCCCCCCATACCTCCCCTTCCATCCCCGATCCCCTCAGAGGAGCAACTGAGGACGGCGCCGGGCGCTTCCGCCGCCGCGCGCGCCTCTTCGCCGGGGGGGGGGGGCGGATGAGGGAAGGGACGAGGGGGGGGAAGGCGGGGCCGCGCCCGCGAGCGCGCTGACGCAGCGCGCAGGCCCCGCCCCCGCCCCGCCCCCGAGGGCTCTGGAAAAGAGAAGAGAAAAAAAAACTTTTTTTTTTAATTGAGGAATCAACAGCCGCCATCTTGTCGC
>NW_020897722.1:746238-758470 GCF_003984885.1 Neopelma chrysocephalum
TGGGGCGGTTTTTTTTGTGGGGGTGTCGGCGCGGTTTTTTCCGCTTTCTGACGATTTTTTCTCTTTTTTTTTTTTTTTTAATTTTTGCCCCCCCCCCCCCCTTCTCTTCTCGCCCCCCCCCTCCTCCCTCCTCCCTCCCCTACCTCGGCCGCGGGCGGGCGGCGGGCGGGGGCCGGGGCGAAGCCGCCGCCGCGGAGGGGAGGGGACGGGGCGAGGCGAGGGGAGCGTGTGGGGGGGCGGAATGCGCCCCGAGTGACGGCCTGAGCCGCCATCCGGGCACCGCGGCGGGGGGAGCGCCCGGGAGGAGCGCGGCCGGCAGGGAGGGGGCGCTGGGCCCTTCGCTCCCCGCCCCGAGCTCTCCTCCCTGCGGCCTGCGGCGGCCCGGCATGGGGGAGCGGGGGCGGCCGGCCGGGCACTGAGCGGCGCTGTTGGGTTCCCGAGCGGCGGAGGAGCGGGGACAGCGAGCTCGGCCCCCCCCCCCGGGGCACCCCCCGACAACGATCACCGGCTCCGCCGCCTCGGCCACCATGGCGGAGAACTTACTCGACGGGCCGCCCAACCCCAAGCGAGCCAAGCTCAACTCGCCGGGCTTCTCCGCCAGCGATAGCACAGGTAAGGCCGCGGGGGTGGCTCGGGCGGGGCTCCACGGCGGTTCCCCCCCACACACACACACCCGACCGCCCCGCCGGAGGGGGGGGCTGGGGGGACCGCCCGCCCTGCCGCGGTTCCCGGCGGGGGTGGGTTGGGCCTCCTGCAGTCGAAGTTACCGGGCGGGACCCGTACGCCAAGTACCGTCCCGGCTATAAATAGCGGTTGGAAAAGGCGTTTTTTTGAGTCGGGTTTCCCCTTCTTTTCCTCCTTCGTCCTCGTTTTTAGCTCCCTAGTTCGGATGATGGGGGTGCGCAGGTGAGTGGGGTGCGGGTAGGGAAGGAGAAGGGCTGACCATCCTGCTTATTGTAGAATCCTGGAATGGGGTTTGGGTTGGAAGGGACGTTAAAGCTCATCTCGTTCCAACCCCCTGTCATGGGTAGACACCTTCCATAGCCCAGATTGCTCCAAGCCTCGTCCAACCTGGTCTTGGACACTTCCAGGGATGGGGCAGCCACAGCTTCTCTGGGCAGCCTGTGCCAGGGCCTCCCCACCCTCACAGGGAAGAATTTCTTTCTAATATCTAATCTAAATCTAAGCTGAAGGTGGTTTCATGGAAAGGTGGTCAAGGTTTCTATGTACTCCTGAAAACCCACTTATTACCCACAGCTAACAGCCCTATACAGGCTCTTCCACTGTGCCTCTACGTGCAACACACTACGGAATAAAAACTCCCGAACAGCTTCTTAATCATGGAATGGTTTGGGTTGGAAAGGACCTTAAAGACCATCTAATTCCACACCCCAGTTAATACTTTGCTTTTTTTTTTCCTTGCCTCCTCACCTGTGACTCAGGTTTAAGGCGCTTGGCTCGAACAGTCCCGAGCGTTTTTCCTTTAAAACCCAAACGATTTGCAGATAATAATTGAAGTTGTGGGGTTGGTTGTGTGACGAAATGCCCGGCAGCCTGGCAGTCGGGCTGTGTGTAGTCTCTCTGGCGTGCCTTGTTCTTCAGTTGTGATGGGTTTGTAGATAATAAGGTGCATCAAAATGTTTCATTTCCAGCAAGCGCCTGCCTGTTGTAAATACACACGTGTGTGCACAAGAGCATGTGTGTGTGGACCGACATCTCCCGGTGTTCCCACTGTTTCAATCACTGAAACAGTGGTTTCTGAGGAACACGAAGTGTGTTGGACTTGCATTTCTGCTTTCAGAGATTAATGAATCTTGTGAAAGGGACAGTGATAAGTTAATCATGCTATGCCTGCTGTGTTTTCATAGACTGAAAAAAATTATTACTATAATTGAGCTGATAAATTCTGTGGTTTTTTTCGGCTTGCTCAATCTGCGTTTGGCAATAGTTTTTAAGTGTCCTTTAGGGTTTTTTATGGTATCCTTTCTTTTCAGCCTACAAATAAATGAAACAAGCGAGAAAGAAACAGTATCGAGAGTAAGACTTGTAAGGGAATATCTAGGTGAGGTCTTGTGATTGAACCATGTTAATCCCTTTCATGGAAGCAGTGGAATATACGGGAGGCTGATACACAAGTTGCTGTGAAACGCTACACAGTAACTCAGGTTAAGTACAGACATTTTAGGCTCTCCTGGTAGCCAGTGAAAGGTGTTTGAAGAGGTGTCTTGGATTTTTTTTTTCTTTCTTTTTTGAAGTTCACTTGGTCTGTTCTGGAATGCTTCAATTTTAATTACGTCCTGTTCAGCAAGTTCTCGTGCGTCTCGGTGAGCTCTGTGCAGTGCTGGATGTGTGAACTCCAGCATCTGCAGAAAGTTCTGCAGGGCTGAGGGGGCCTCTGGGCACTGGGACGGCAAACCCCAAGCTGTATTTTGGACAAGTGTGTCCATGGAGTTCTGTTGTCGCCCTCGTGTTCCACAGGCAAAAATCTCTCTCTGCCAACAGCGTGGGTCATGTTTGTTCACTTAGAGATTTTTTTTTTTCAGGAAAAGCACTTCTAGGTTTGTTGCCAGCACTTAGTGCTGCTTGTTGAAGCATCCCTGGTGGTTTCTGTGCGTTGTAGCAGGTGATACACAGAGTTTGAATAGTGATTGCTGTCAAAAACCTGCTCCTGGACCTAAACCAGGCTGCTCCCTGGTGCCGAGGCTTAAATGAAAAAGTTCTGCTGCAGCCTGGAAAGGGGCCTTTGTGACCGGAGGAGCCTGGGGAGGTGGGTTTGAGCCTCGTTGCCTGGATGAGCAGCGAGTTGTGTGTGGGTGAGCAGCACTGTAATTGCAGTGGTCACTCCGTGCCGTTGGGTGCTGCGGCTGCCGCGGCGGGGACGTGCTTTCACAGCCACCGCGTCGGGCCCGGCTGGGCCGTTCTGCTGCTGAGCAGTTCAGCTCCCAGCCTGCAGATGCCCGTACCCGAGGGTCTGATGGCAGCCCCGGAACGCTCGGCAGAAAGCAACTGCTCATCCTTGTTTATATTTCTCTCGATGCTTTGATGCGGTGATGTTAAGCAACTCTTTTTGTCGGGGTAAGTTTTAGCTGCCTTTAATCTTTCCGATAAAAATAGCTCCTCAGCTTACCAGGGCAAAGTTTGTACCGTTGAAATTGGTCTGCTTACACTCTGAAAATACAACCTTTCCTGTTAAACCCAAGCAGCTGAATCTAATGTCTGATCTGGGAGAAGGGAGCAGAGATGAAAGCGTAACAGAAATGGGTGCTGTGACCATCGTTAAATTTCACGATAGTTCCATTTTGCACTTGCCCTGCTGCTCTTTGTATGAATAAGAAAGGTTAAGACTGGTGGCTGTGCTGTATTGAACAAGCTGACTCCTGTGCTAAAATGTCCGTGGGAAAGATTTTTCCTTGTCTAGCCAAGTAGGAGTAGTGCTTTTGTCTAATTACTGCTTTATTAGATACACAGTCGTTTTCATACCTAAACATTTCTCTTCTTTGTGACTGTTGTGAGACATTCTCATCCAGTATGGGGCAGAATAAACAAGGGACTCCTCGAAAAAGTAGAAATACAGTAACTTTGCTTATGGCAGTGTGTTATTTTAACGTTGAGTGTCGTGATTATTTGGTACATTGCTGGCATTGGTCCTCCAGCAGAATATACAGAGAGCCCACGTTGTTCTTGAGCTGGTGTAGGGCTGAATGTTGCACACCACACGTTGGGAAAAATACGACTGTGTGGAGCAGCAGCAAAGCTGGAGGTGTTCAGTGCCCCTGGACCACGGTCCCTTCTACAAGTGGCTCGGTGGGGTCTGGGCTGCACTGAAGTCCTGCCTCTGTCTGCATTCGTTACGTTCCCTGCAGCTTGTGCTGCTGTGGAGCTGCGCCAGTTCCAGAAACGACACAGCATAATCTGGGCCAGGGCAGAGGGTGTCCCTGACGGCGTCAGGACTTAACCAATTCCTAAAGTAGGTGAAGCTGGGGAAGAAGGTGAGATGAGCGGCTTCAAAAACCCATTAGAGCTGGATTTTCACCTCATACTTGGGGGGGGGGGTTGATTTTTCTTACCCACTGAAGCAGCATAGCTGCGGCTGCAGAGCCCGCGGGCTGACACCCCCGGTAACTCCCGTTCTCCTCCCAGCCCTCGTGCTGGCATCCAGGACCCGGATTTTGTGCCGGGGAAGGCTGGCCCTGCCGCACGTGCCTTCCTACGTGCCGAGATAAGCAGATCTCTGGCTGACTCCCAGCCAGATACAGAACTTCGCAGAAGGGAGTTCGTGTCGATGCGCAGCCTGATTCGATCCTGCTCCCCTGCCAAAAACCAGAGAGGTGTGTTGCAGTCGATTTAGGTTTTAGTTTTAAAAGAGGTGGACAAAACCAAAGTAGCTTAAGGAGAGCCAGCAAGGTTTTCTAAGCTTGTGTTCGTGTTCTTAGCTGAGACTTCAGGTGGAGTGACGTCTCGGTGATCTAAAACCAGATTTTGTTTGGGCATGTGGAAGCATTAGTATGGATGTTTTAAAGGGTTTGTTCCTGCGTGGCTGCAAAGATCCACGGAAGCCTGTGTAATCGGCCTGCTCTTGTTCTGTAGGATATGTGCAAAACTTGAGTGTCATTTGTGTGCTGTGACAGTAAGAACCACAGTTACACACGTGCTTCCTCCACCTCTCCCTGGAACAAGGAAAAGGGTAATTCCATTAAATGACCAGACTTCATTTATAAGCAGACAAGCTGGGGAAGAAATGCATCTTCTGCAAAGCTGTAGGTGAAGGAGTGTGTGCAGTTGTAATTATTCCACCGGAAAGTCCTCTATTTTGTGGAACTTGCACCATAAGTATCTGGGGTGGGAGGTGGGATATTTCATGGCTATATTGTTTCTTTTGGGATATTTCATGGCTATTTGTTTCATAAGACCTAGTATTGAGGTGTAACAATGTGGGTGGTGGATGGGAAAGGAGGATGCCAAGCAAGAATGTTTACTTTGAGCTGTGAGTTTGATACAAGCTGATTGTTTTCTTTTCCACCCGAAGTGACTGACCCTCATAACTTGATGCCAGCAGTTGTGATCTGGAACAGATTTGTAAGATTAGAAATGGGCTCATTTAGAGAGTCTAGTGCAGCTAATTCTTACCAATTCCTAGAGCATTGCTGATAGCAGGATATTGTGTACTTTCTCAGTGTTTGGAGGCTTTTATAGATTTTTTTCCAAGGAGTTTGATACTCACATCTGTGTGTGTGGGATGAAAAGTTGAGCAGGTGATCTGCCACTCTGATCATGTGTGACAGTCCACAATCTTACCATTGTGCCCATGCTTTTTTTTTTTTTTAAGTCATATTTGGAGTGATAATTGCACATGTACTGGGGAGTTTATCAAACTGATTCCTTCCCTCTTAGGACTTAAGATTAACTCAGTAAATGCTGTCTTGTGCAGTGGTGTAGAGCTCCTGGAGAAGCCCTGCCAGCAGCAGGCAGGAATAGAGGCTGTGCTTGGGGGGTCAGTCTTTGCTGTACTCCAGAGATCTCTTGGTAGCTTGTGAATGATTCCCAGTTTTCTGCTGCAGATGATTCACTTTCTGTTCTGGCTGGACGTTCCTTGGCATCTTGATCCAGTGCCATTAATTATTTCTACAGTAACGTGCAGTGTTTTGTTATTATACCTGCAGCTTCATGTTAAAAAAAATCCCCATGTTCTTAGTGTTTATCTTTATTAGATATTTTACTCTCTGTTGTTACCTGCTAATAGAAAAGAACATGAACAAAACCCCTCACTCTATTAGCAAAACACTGCAAGTCAATGTGAAATCAGGGTGGAGGGGGTAGTTGAAAAACACAATTTGAAAAATTCTAGGGTTTGTTCGTATACAGTGGAAAAGCATGTGGGTTAGCTTAGAAATCTGACACTTCCACCCTAATTTGGTTTACACTTTAAAGAATTTTTGCTTTGTAAATCTTCCTTTTAACATATGTTACGTTTTCCATCTGTCTTCTCAGATGTCTGAGATACAGAGAGAACCTAAATCGTTTATTTAGGAACTCTTTTAATAGAGATGCCTCAAGAAATACTGTTAGGTATTGTGCACAATCAAAGTGTGAATGAAAAGAAAACTGAAACTTCTATTAGCACTGATAATTATAGCTCAGAATCTAAACCCCTTAACATATACTCTTCAAAATCTTCACTTCATTTTTCCTTTCCTCCTTTCTTATTCACCACCACTGAGAAATAAGGATCTTATTTGTGACACTGGATAAATACTGTATCCTTGGTTTGCAAAAACTTTGTTTATATATCTGTAGGTCTGTAAAATAATCTCCTTCCCTGCCGGTCACATTTAATGCTGCGGGAGCTGCCTCGGGAAGACAATGCTGTGCAGAGGAGTTGTTCTCCCTGGGTGAAACCCCTCCCAGTCTCACAGGTAGACATATCCCTGCTGCAGTTGGACGTGGCTGAGCCAGGCATTGGAGCTGGATCCTTTCTGTTGCAGAGTGAGAAGTAAAATGGAATATTAGATTCCAAGTCCTGTCCTTGTGTGTGTCACCCGAAGAGCTGCTCCTGCTCTGCCCGGCTTTGCCCCCACGGGTACTTTGGTGGCTGATTTAGTGGGTGTTGGTGATGACATCACTGCTGTGTAGTTTCATCTCACAGAGAAAAGAACTGGGGAAATTACCAAGAGGCTTGAATTCAGTAAGTGCTGAGTGTAACTCTGGTTTGGAGGAGCTGTGAAGTTTTTTTTCCTAAGGTTCATAAACTCCCCTAAGGAAAGTATTAATGAGAATGATTCAAAACAGCCTCATCTCACTGAAATCAGTGCTTTAAAGTAAAATAGATTTGCGAGGGAATTGGGGGTTTTTGGGTTGTCAGTTACGGTTGGAAGGTTTTTTAGACAGAAATATGCAAAAATCATTAGTTTTAAGCACACATCTGCTGTTGCTTCCTTATGTGTATTTGGTTTGTTTTGGTATGTATGTTCTTGCACAGCTGAATTTGAGTTGCCAAGCAAAAGACACTTCACTTAAGTTTGGTATCAGAAGTAGGGAGGAAAAAGTGGCATTAATAAGAAGGGAAACAGTTTTTGCAGCTATTGTACATCATAAAGGAGACCCCAAACTTGCCTGTTTCCTAGTAATCTTGCTTAGCCTTTTTGTTTGTTTGTTTTAATAATGTTACTTCAAGTGTATATTTATCTAGTTTAGTTTTCACAGAATAAGCCTGTTCTGTTGGAGAAGGTGCATTAAGGTGGGAACTTCAGGAGGAGGACTCCTGTAGCTGAAGGGAATATTGGGAGCTGCCTGAGCCAGAACTGAGCTTGAGTTCTCATCACTGTCAGTCATCGTGGGGAGGATGGGGAGTGAACACTTCGAAGTCTGAACCACCTTTGTTGACAATATATTTACTAAGAAGTCTGTGGCCAGGGAACCTCACAGTTAAAGTTTGTTTGTCAGGATAATTCATGTCCTTGCACGTTATCTGCTGATTCCTTTTCCAGCTGGGCAGGGAGGGTGGCACAGGAGGGGAGCAGTGGCTCTGTCAGCTCGAGGCATTTGTGTGCAGACACTGGTTTGGTGCAGACCCTGCATTTCCCGCTGCCTGAAGCAAGTGCCTGCTGTTAATTACCAGATTCTCAGATGATTCCTCTTTAAAGGGTCATCCCCAACTTAAAGGTTCTGTCAGCTATAAAATTAGGGCAACAGACAAGATGTGTGTGTTTGTGATAGGATGAGAAGGCAATCCCGCTGCTGTTAACGTGCTCCAAGAACCTTAAAATATTTACTCTTCTTCAGGATGATCTTGTGAATGGGAAGCTGATGTTCCCAGTGTGGTGTCTCCCAGTCCACAGGCAGATTGTTTGCTTCCTTTTCCTTCTGTCCAGGTTTCTCTTCCTATGGCACAGAAATGTCCTGGGGCGTTTTGGTCAGTGACTGTTCACCCCATTGCCACCTGCACTGTTACACTGTGTCTGTGCTGTGTTTGCTACTGGGTGGCATTTAAAGTTACAAGAGCAGACACAACAACAGTGTCAAAATAGTGAAGGCACCTCGGGAAGGGAGGAAGCAAGGTTTTGGAGAGGCTCTGTAGGACCAGAGAAGGGTAAAGTCAATCCACTATTTGCCATCCGATGATTTCAAGAACAGACGAGAGTGAATGCTCTTGAGCTGCTTCTGCTACATGTTTTGGGGGTTATTTTGGTTTTATCCCCCTCTGGTCTCGAGAGGGTGGCTTCTTATCTGAATATTTTTCCTATTTTTTTTCTTTATATAAACTTCAGTGCCAGGTGCATTTAATGTGCCCTTACATACTACTTTGTAATTGATAGGGAAACATTCGAGCAATCCAATTTTTATGGAAGGATAGATCTGAAAACAGAGATAATTCCTGAAAGAAGCCAGTATTTTAGGTTTTTCTAGACTTTTAACACAGAATGTATTTTCATTATGAGCACAGAAAAAGAGAGATGGTGGAGACAAGTTGGATGAGTACAGCAGAGGTTATGACATTGTGATACAAACATGCAAGTGAAAAGAGGCTGGGAACTAAACCTGGTGTAACCAAGGAAGGATCTCTGTTTATAACATTTTCGTGGAGGTGAGAAAGAAGCTGGGGACAGAACAGATGACCTTTCCCGTACCAGGTGATACTTGTAATCACACACATTAGTCGTGGTATAAAGGTTATAGATACCTGCATTTTCCCCATCCTGACTCATGTGTCTGGTGTTGGGGCTGGTGTCAGGACCATTTTTAAAATAAGTCAATCATAGTGGTAGTATTGCAGTAGAGATTAGAAGAGAAGGGATGCCTTTTCATTAGTTTTGAGATTTGTTTGCTCTGTCTAATGAGCTTTGCTTTTGAAAAGTCACTTAGTTACTGAAGTCTTCCAAAAATAAACTGGGGGAGATTTTAGAAGTGTGAAGCTACTTTAACTTCAGATTAACGAGATTCTAAGGTGATAGTGTCCCTTTGGCTTATTGGGATGCACAAAATGGGTCTATTTTAATTGATTTTAGGAACTTTGCTGCTTAGTTGCATGTCTGTACCCTGAATGGGATTCATCTTATGAAGGAGAGTTGCGCTTTGCCAGAAAACAAGTTGCAAAGGAAGCGTGGCTGAATGAATGCTTCCTTCACAATCCCCCCATCCCTAAAATCCCAGCCACAGGAAAGCAGAAGAAGGCACATGTTACACCAATTTTCAAGAAGAGCTAGAAGGACAATACAGGCAACTGCAGACTGGTCAGCTCCTTCCATCGCTGGGAAGGTCATGAAGGAGCTGGAGTGAGTTTAGTGAAGGACTAACAAGGAGTTTGGAGGCTGGAGCAAGTGCCTTCTGACAGGAGCCTGAGGGTCTGGGCTGCAGTCAGACCTCCTGACAACCTTACCAACCCCAGTGACTGTGGGTCTGTGAGTGAGAGAGTGCCGTGATAATGATTCCAATGAGTTTCCTAGAGGCAAGTACCAAGAATTCCAAAAGGTCAGGCTCATTTCCACGTATTGACATATTTGAATTTTGACCAGTGCACTGACTTAGGAATGAGCAAACCAGACCATATTCCTTTCTCATCCCAAATGCAAGTAGTTCAATCAATCAGGCAGGAAGAAATTAGGAAGTTAAATATTCAGATCTCTTTATTATGCAAGCCATCAGTTGTTGGGACTCACCCAGCTCCCTGCTGCTGGATCTCTCATTCCCCCTTACCACCCTCCACCCAGCTGGGTGTCCTTGACCCAGCCAGGTCCCTCATCACCATCATTTTCAACCAGGTTGTTAAACATCGTGTTCTGAAGAAGTGTTGCTGCTCTGCTGACAGTCAAGGTCAGATGCATCATGATCTTTCTGTGTCTTGTTAGGTAGAGACACTAATGTAAAGTTTCCTTACTGGAAATTTTGTATTTTCCATGAACTCGTTGTTTAATTGCTCTAAAACATTAAATGCTGTAATTTTCTTTTATGAAACAATAAATTACAGAATCCTCAAACCTCGAAAGGAGGTTGGAATGGAGGTGGTAATTGCTGACTGCACCAAACAGTGTGGCTATTGAGGGGAGCTACCTGACAGCGAATTTTAGGGAATGGCTGGAGCTCTGAACTGTTGAGGCTTTGTCTGCTGGGGTCTGGCGTGATTGAAAGAGGCCTTACAAAACAAAATTGGGCTCACTGAAATGTAACAGCTATGTTGGCATGAAAGAAAGGCACGGTGAAAATACTGCCTGTGTGCTGGACTGCAGGGTGACTCCAGTGCCTGCTCCGTGCATGGGCAGCCAGGTTGTGACAGGAGAACTCCCAGTCACATTTCAAGCAGAGATTGTGCAGTAAAAAATGAAACTGAATTTGGTAGTTCTCCTCCTGCTTGCTGTGTGAGATAACAAGTCATGTAACGAAACACCTTAGAATGTTTGTCACCTCTCCAGGATCAGCTAAAGGGGAAAAAATGGTGACATTGAAACAATTTAATTGATTGAATATGTATATTAAGAAAGTCTCCCGATAACAGTCGCAAGCAGTCGTACAGATGAGAATGTTCTGCCTTGAGGATGCCACACAGTTTGGGCTTTTTTTCTTCTCAAAAGACTTAGAAGGAAACAGAACATCTTTTTTTATTCTGATTTCTGAAAGTGTTGTCCAGGAAGGCAGAAAACTGTGACATTTAAGCTCATAAAACTGAAATTAGGAGAGAAAGTGTCTCAAGTGTGGTTATCTTCCATGTGTGAAAATAGCTGCTCAAGGAATGCAGGATGCTCAAATTGGAGAAGGAGCCTTTCGGAAAGAGTGGGGGGGTGGTAGTTGCCTAGTGCTTTTCCATGCCTTCCAAAAAACATGTCATCTCTGTTTTTTGGTGAGGATGCTTGGTTTTATGTAACAGAGGTAATGAAAGGCGCGAGGTTTAGGATCAGAAGTGCCGTGTTAAGAGACAAGACGCTGTGAGGTGATTCTGCACAGTCTTAGTCAGCTCTGCTGCTTCCTGAGCGCTGAATTAGAGGTATGTGCCTTATGAGTTCAGGGAATCTGTTCTCCTTTAAAATCCAGATCACTTTTCCCACTCTGATGTGTGCTCGGAGAGCAGCAGTTTGGAGGGATGGAGCAGCTCCAGAGCTGGGTGGTTGCAGTGGGGCTCCTCAGCAGAGGAGTTTCCTGGGCATTGCTTCAGGTAACTGGATGGAAGGCAAAGGCATCCCTCAATTTTTGGGCTCTTGGTAACTGCCTTTGACTTTGAGAAATAGTTGAAGCATTGAGAATGGGATCAATTATGTTCTTCTTGTGAGGATGGAGGGACTGCAGTTGCTTTAGGTTTTTCTGTCAGTAGAAATAGGCCGTGTTCTTATTATGGCAGATTTTTATATGCGTGTAAATATATTTATTCTTTTTATAACTGCCTAGACAATCTCTTATCTTTATGGATTTGTTGCAGACATGCTCAAGCAGATTTTTTGTTTTCTGTTGTATTTTATAACTGTTGTAAAATGTGCCTTGTGTTGGTGTTTTTAATGTACATGACTGATTAAATATAAAAGACGATGATTAATCATTGTGTGAACATTTGAATTCTCGGTGAATTTTTACACAACCACTGTGCTAAGTTGTTTACCTGCATTTTATTTTCCTGCTGGCAGAGCTGTATGTTTTCCATGCCTAACCTTAATGTACAGCCTTCTTACAGGAGCTTAGGAGCGGTGGGTTATTTCAGGTTTTAAGAGGCTGTATTCCCAAATGCTTTCTTCACTCTTTTTGTAAACTGCAAAAACATTTCCAGTCCTTGGCTCTGGCAAGACTGAGTCCAGCCAGCCAAGCAAAAAAAAAAAAAAAAAAAAATTGAGCATTTATACTCCAGCATCCCATTTGGAAATACAGCTGGAAAATACTACCCTGTAAGCAACAGCAGCATCTTCCCCCTCCACATTTTGTCACCCCTCTGCCCCTGTCCCGGCATGCACACGCATCTCTTGTTGATGAAATACTAACAATTTTGGTGCAGAAGCTTGGAAAAACACCTTTTTGTGGGATTTAGGGAAGTTGTCTGAAGGAGTGCTGTAACACCTGAACTTAGAGCAGGGCGGGATGAGGAGAGAGGTTTAACAAAGGCAGAGCCTCAGCCGTGGCCCCGTGTCCCACCCTCGGTGACACACGGGCAGATGGCTTTGGTGGAGCTCCAGCTGCAGCTGCAGTGGCAGAGCCTCCCGGCATTCCAGGGTGGCAGAGCCTCCCGGCATTCCAGGGTGGCAGAGCCTCCCGGCATTCCAGG